>NC_142808.1:2946642-3000114 GCF_049724085.1 Artemia sp. Qi Xiang Cuo | reverse complement strand
AAAAATGTGGGAAAGCCATCATAACCTGAATAAATTGTAAAGATAGCAAAGTATGACTTTTGCAGTAATGAAGTATTAAATTTCTTTGTGTAAGGATTTTGAACAATTGTACCCTTGTCAACAAGGACCATAAAATGCAAATACAAATAGCGGACTGCCGTTTCAAACTCAAGGGGTCAACGACAAGTATATTACGTGATTTGAATCACATGACCAAAAAACAGGGTTTTTTAATAGAGAAAGTGGAAACCAATCTTTGAACAAAGAAGTATCATTAGGATGACATCAAACTGGTCTCTGACCAATGACAGGAAAGAAGAACAAAATAGATAGAACTTAAAATAGAGATTGAGGAACGGAAACAGGGTAGTTTTTTTTGGAAATCGAACGAAGAGTAAGTGTTTACTTTGTAATAACGATAAGCTACCACTGTCTGTCTGAAATTCTCCTTGGGGATAAAAGTTTTAATATAAAGGTTAAAATAAGAAAGAAAACCTCAAAAAGGCTTTCTGTCACTTGGAGATAATTTTAATACGTATATAAGAGAAATTGATGATCTTAGGACTTATAGTTTCATTTCGTATTTTCACCTAAACAAGGCTTGAACCATCAAAAATGTGGGAAAGCCATCATAACCTGAATAAATTGTAAAGATAGCAAAGTGTGACTTTTGCAGTAACGAAGTATTAGATTTCTTTGTGTAAGGATTTTGAACAATTGTACCCTTGTCAACAAGGACCATAAAATGCAAATACAAATAGCGGACTGCCGTTTCAAACTCAAGGGGTCAACGACAAGTATATTACATGATTTGAATCACATGACCAAAAAACAGGGTTTTTTAATAGAGAAAGTGGAAACCAATCTTTGAACAAAGAAGTATCATTAGGATGACATCAAACTGGTCTCTGACCAATGACAGGAAAGAAGAACAAAATAGATAGAACTTAAAATAGAGATTGAGGAACGGAAACAAGGTAGTCTTTTTTTGGAAATTAAACGAAGAGTAAGTGTTTACTTTGTAATAACGTAATAACCTCAAAAAGGCTTTCTGTCACTTGGAGATTAATTTTAATACGTATATAAGAGAAATTGATGATCTTAGGACTTATAGTTTCATTTCGTATTTTCACCTAAACAAGGCTTGAACCATCTGGACAAAACAGCATTTTTTTAAGGTTAGAATAAGCCAAAGTAAATTTCTTCCCAGAAATTTAAGCTTTGAATAACTGAGAGTTTAAAGAAGGAAGGAAACCTCAACCAAGAAGAAAGGAAAGCTAGTAGCCATTTGGGCTCTCCCTTTTTTTCAGCCTAGAGTCCCTTGAGGCTTAGCTTGACTTTATAAAGACCTTATATCCAAAATTGGAAGTACCGGACAATAACATAAATTAACACACCCCCCTCCTTTTGTGCAACCCTCAGACGTTTATACGAAGAAGAACACCGTTCCCTTTTTATCACTCTTTCATTTCGTTAACCCGTACTGCTTGTTTATACAAAAGTAACCTTAATATTTATACAAGAAGGCAAGGGGAAAAAGGGGAACAATATTACCAGCTTAAGAATTTCTAAACCTTTATGTCCAGATATTTTCAATTAAGTTTCCCTGCAAAAATTAAAGCTTAATAAAGGTCAAAGGAATACACAATCCTATCAAGAAATAATAAAAGAATCTCTTGGTTTAGGTTAATGAAAATTGGAATTAAAACCAAGTACGGTTATTCTTAGCTTAGCTCAAAAATAGCTTGAACTAAAGGATTTTATAACCCAGAACTCAAGCCATGACTAGCTGTTCAAGTGCAACCCTTTTAAGCTGAAACATTTGTTATCTTAGGATTAACTTAATCTTTTTCTTTTCGGTATACATCGGTAGAGTTGAACAAGTAGATCTTTTGACCTTAGAAGAGGTTTGGAAATAGCCAACATAGATAGAATTTGAATATTTTTCATTTTATCTTATTTTATAATAAAATCAGTTGTCACTGAATTCTGAGTACCGATTCTTACCCAACGCCTCAGTTTGTATCACGCTACCAAATTTATTAGCCCTGCAAGAAGGGGCAACCTTACAACCGCAAGACTGGATGGGAAGCACGGCAAAATAACTGTAATTACGTGCTATGCCCCCACAAACGACGCTGATGAAGAAGACAAAGACGATTTCTATAACCTGCTTAGTTCTGAACTATCTTCTGTACCTCCCCACGACTACCTCCTCCTACTAGGAGACTTGAATGCAAGTGTTTCAAACGATTCAGGCCTGTGGGATCTCGCTGTTGGACCTGTTACAGTGGATAGCCTAAACAATAATGGAGAGAGGCTGCTGAATTGTTGTCTAGCCCACAATCTAACGATTGCGAACACATGGTTCCAGAGACCGAATATAGCCAAGTACACCTGGTATAGCAATGATGGATCAACAAAGAAGATGCTCGACTATATCATCGTACGTCGACGATGGCTGTCGTCTGTCCAAAATTGCCGCACCTACTGTGGCGCTGAGCTCGGGAACACTGACCACCGGCTGGTAGCAGCCAAAATTAAGCTCCGCCTCAAAGCTATGAAGAACAGCCAATCTTCTCGGAAAATTGATGCCGGTCGCATCCAACAGGACCCCGCTCTGGCTGAGCGGTACCATGTGATGATATCCAACAGATTTGAGGTCCTTGGCCAATGCGATGATAGTGAATTTGCATGGAAGTCCTTCAACGAAAACACTCTTGCGGCAGCAACTGACGTTGTTGGAATGAGGCAACGAAAGAAAAAGGACTGGATGAGTAATCACTCCCTTGCCATCATAGACCTCAGGCGAGAAGCACGTCTTGGCGGGGACATGGCTACATACAGACTGCTAAACAAAGAGCGCAATTCCATGCTGTATAAAGACCGCAAGGCTTTTATTGACAGCAAGGCATCCGAACTGCAAAAGGTCGCCAAAAAAAAGGACAGTGGAGCCACCTACAAGACTCTTCGTGAGCTGTCAGGTCAGCACACTCAAACTACGCCATACCTTCGAAGCGCTAGCGGTGAGAATATCTACGACCAATAACAATGCCTCCGCCAGTGGGAGGACCACTTTGAGAAACTGTTCAACTCAGATCCACCTGACCAGACGGACCATGAGCTAGCGGCTAATGCGGCTACTACCATACCTGCTCCTGTTGGTCCTGAATTTACAGCGGAGGAGATAAAAGCTGCCACCCGCAAGCTAAAGAATAACAAAGTGCCAGGAATATGTGGCCTAACATCGGAATTCATTAAAAATGGGGGTCTAGCCATGATCCTCTGACTACAAATGCTGTTTCACCTTGTGTGGCACTCTGAAAAAATCCCCTCTGACTGGAAGAAGGGCCTACTTGTACCAATCTACAAGAGGAAGGGGAGCAAAGCAGAATGTAGCAATTATCGTGGCATAACTTTACTCTCAGTTCCTGGAAAGCTCTTTGCTATGCTGCTTCTCAAACGGGCAACAAGATACCTCCATGCCCTCCGTCACCCCCAGCAAGCTGGCTTCATGCCAGGCAGGTCCACAACCGAGCAAATCCATACCATTAGACAGCTAGTAAAGAAAACTCTTGAATATAAAAGGAAGACGTACATTGCCTTTGTCGATTTTTGATCTGCCTTCGACACTGTCGATAGGCAGTCACTATGGCTAATCCTCCAGTCTTCTGGCGTACCCACGAAAATAGTCCGTCTCCTCAAAGAGCTGTATAATAACACTGAAAGCGCGGTGATCGTAAATGGACGGCCTTCTGGATATTTCAAAATTAAAAATGGTGTCCGGCAAGGATGTGCCACTGCACCTGAGCTCTTTAACTGTGTAATAGACCACATGCTGAATAAAACACAGCAGGTGTAGCCGTTTGGCATAGGCTTTGCTGGAAGAGTTCTTTCAGACGTCGACTTTGCCGACGACGTGGCGCTAATATGCGAAAACTTTAGTGACCTCAAAGCTACACTGGAAACACTGGCCTCTGCCGCTGAGAAACTCGGTCTGAAAATAAATTGGTCAAAGACCAAGATAATGCCCGTTGAGAAAACGCCGTCCAACCCCCTGTCATCTGTGGAAATTTGTGACCAAACTATAAAGGTAGTCAAGCAGTTTACCTACCTTGGTTCAATTGTCTGCTCAAATGGCTGCCTAGATGCCGAAATATCAGCAAGAGCGGCAAAAGCAAACTCTGTCTTCGGTCGCCTTCTAAAAAAAGTCTTCCATAAACCCCAGATCAGCCGTCTCACCAAAGCACGAATATATTTTGCTTCGGTTGCCAGTGTTATGCTCTATTCTGCCAAGACTTGGTCGCTGACTCAGACACAGACGCTGAAGGTAGATGCCATCCAGACGAAACACCCCCGAAAAATCGAACGCTCCCGATGGCCTGACAGGGTATGAAATTCGGAAATCCTCAGGTCCTTCAAACTCCCACCCCTGTCCGAGCAGCTTGAGTCTCGATCGCTGCGTTGGTATGGTCATCTGCTCCGTCTGTCTGCCCAAACACCTGCCCGACTCATCTTCGATTTCGACCCAGCTGCAAACGGCTGGAGGTGTCCTAGGGGAAGACCACGCACAAGATGGGCGGACGTCATCCGTGATCGGCTCACCTCCAGAAACATCAACCGGGCTGAAGCGACAACCCTCGACCTGAACCGACCACTCTGGAGAAAACTGACGGCACTGACGACTGGTTCCCTCTACGCTGGCGACTCAGCTGAGCAAGAGCTTTAAGTAAGTAAGTAAGTAACTTTACCGTGACAGCTTTGGCGCTGTAAAATCTATGCATAGCCTCCAAGTACTGTCTTTTTTCCTGACTATTACTAGTGGAAAACACCACTCGCTAACACTCTCTTTAATTATACCCTGTTCTTATATTTCTTTTATTTGGTCATCTAGCCATGATTTTAAATGATGAGGTGTTTTATACGGTGATCTTTTAATTGGAGGGCTTTGTGTTGGTATTTTGTGCTTGATCAAGTGGTTAAACCGTAATCAGTTTTACGTGTTGAAAATGTCAATCTAAAATCCCAGAGAATATTTCCCACCTGGGTTTTCATATTTTCTGGTAAATGTACTAAATTAAACTGTTTCAAAAAATCAGTTTTGTCATTCCATACTCTTCTTGCGGTTGTTGGTTCGACGAACTTTGCTCGTGACTAGTAAAATTTACGCTTTCATTACTTCAGACAATTTGCCAATGCCCTTTGCTATTTGATCTGTTTTCGTATATCCAAGGTAAAAATTAAACTACACAGAATTGCGTTTTTTATTGTTGCAAAAGTCCACTGGTTTTATTATCGATGGTATTCCATACTTTGAAAAAGATTGCCGACCATCAATTGAGGACTTAATTACGAATTATCGTTTTCTTGAACCAAAGGAAATGTCATTGATATTGGTTACCGCAAAGGGGCTCGAACTCTTTTCTTTCGAATTTGAAAGAGAATCCATGCCACCGAGATATAATAACTGATTATAATCGATTTATTGTTGAGCATATGATTAGCAAGGACCAATATACATATCATGTTGGCAGTAGTAGCTGCAACCAAGCAAAGAGCGAACCACAGCCCATAGTAACCAAAAGTGAAAAACTGCTTTTTGAGAATAAATTGACACTTGACATTGATTCAGGAATATAAACGATGTATTATTGAGCATATGATAAGCAAGGAGCAATATGCATATCATGGTGAAAGAAGTAGCTGAAAAACATTTTAATAAGGGATTTACAACAATTTAAAAACCTTAAACAAGAAAATTATAAGTTTGAAGCTCAGCTATTTTTCTTTCTTCTTCATTTTTGATTTCAAAGCATGGAATACCATCGATAATAAAACCAGTGGACTTTTGCAACAATAAAAAACGCAATTCTGTGTAGTTTAATTTTTACCTTGGATATACGAAAACAGACCAAATAGCAAAGGGCATTGGCAAATTGTCTGAAGTAATGAAAGCGTAAATTTTACTAGTCACGAGCAAAGTTCGTCGAACCAACAACCGCAAGAAGATTTTGGAATGACAAAAACTGATTTTTTGAAACAGTTTAATTTAGTAAATTTATCGGAAAATATGAAAACCTGGGTGGGAAAAATTCTCTGGGATTTTAGATCGACATTTGCAAGACATTAAACTGATTACGGTTTAACCACTTGATCAAGCACAAAATACCAACACAAAGCCCTCCAATTAAAAGATCACCGTTTAAAACACCTTATCATTTAAAATCATGGCTAGATGACCAAATAAAAGAAATGGAAGAACAGGGTATAATTAAAGAGAGTGTTAGTGAGTGGTGTTTTCCACTGGTAATGGTCAGAAAAAAAGACCGTACCTGGAGATTATGCATAGATTTTACAGCGCCAAAGCTGTCACGGTAAAGTTACTTACTTACTTACTTAAAGCTCTTGCTCAGCAGCGTCACCAGCGTAGAGGGAACCAGTCGTCAGCGCCGTCAGTCTTCTCCAGAGTGGTCGGTTCAGGGCGAGGGTTGTCGCTTCAGCCGGGTTGATGTTTCTGGATGCGAGCCGATCACGGATGACGTCCACCCATCTGGTACGTGGTCTTCCCCTAGGAGACCTCCAGCCATTTGCAGCTGGGTCGAAATCGAAGATAAGCCGGGCAGGTGTTTGGGCAGACAGACGGAGCAGATGACCATACCAACGCAGCGAGCGAGACTCAAGCTGCTCGGACAGGGGTGGGAGTTTGAAGGACCTGAGGATTTCCAAATTTCATACCCTGTCGGGCCATCGGGAGCGTTCGATTTTTCGGGGGTGTTTCGTCTGGATGGCATCTACCTTCAGCGTCTGTGTCTGAGTCAGCAACCAAGTCTCGGCAGAAAAGAGCATAACACTGGCAACCGAAGCAGAATATATTCGTGCTTTGGTGAGACGGCTGATCTGGGGTTTATGGAAGACTGTTTTTAGAAGGCGACCGAAGACAGAGTTTGCTTTTGCCGCTCTTGCTGATATTTCGGCATCTAGGATGCCGTTTGAGCAGACAATTGAACCAAGGTAGGTAAACTGCTTAACTACCTCTACAGTTTGGCCAAAAGTTTCCACAGATGACAGGGGGTTGGACGGCGTTTTCTCAACGGGCATTATCTTGGTCTTTGACCAATTTATTTTCAGACCGATTTTCTCAGCGGCAGAGGCCAGTGTTTCCAGTGTAGCTTTGAGGTCACTAAAGTTTTCGCATATTAGCGCCACGTCGTCGGCAAAGTCGACGTCTGAAAGAACTCTTCCAGCAAAGCCTATGCCAAACGGCTACACCTGCTGTGTTTTATTCAGCATGTGGTCTATTACACAGTTAAAGAGCTCAGGTGCAGCGGCACATCCTTGCCGGACACCATCTTTAATTTTGAAATATCCAGAAGGCCGTCCATTTACGATCACCGCGCTTTCAGTGTTATTATACAGCTCTTTGAGGAGACGGACTATTTTCGTGGGTACGCCAGAAGACTGGAGGATTAGCCATAGTGACTGCCTATCGACAGTGTCGAAGGCAGATCGAAAATCGACAAAGGCAATGTACACCTTCCTTTTATATTTAAGAGTTTTCTCTACTAGCTGTCTAATCGTATAGATTTGCTCGGTGGTGGACCTGCCTGGCATGAAGCCAGCTTGCTGGGGGTGACGGAGGGCATGGAGGTATCTTGTTGCCCATTTGAGAAGCAGCATAGCGAAAAGCTTTCCAGGAACTGAGAGTAAAGTTATGCCACGATAATTGCTACATTCTGCTTTGCTCCCCTTGCTCTTGTATATTGGTACAAGTAGGCCCTTCTTCCAGTCTGAAGGGATTTTTCAGAGTGCCACACAAGGTTAAACAGCATTTGTAGCCAGAGGATTATGGCTGGACCCCCATTTTTAAGGAATTCCGATGTTAGACCACATATTCCTGGCACTTTATTATTCTTTAGCTTGCGGGTGGCAGCTTTTATCTCCTCCGCTGTAAATTCAGGACCATCAGGAGCAGGTATGGTAGTAGCCGCAGCAGCTGCTAGCTCATGGTCCGTCTGGTCTGGTGGATCTGAGTTGAGCAGCTTCTCAAAGTGGTCCTCCCACTGGTGGAGGCATTGTGATTGGTCGTAGATATTCTCACCGCTATAGCTTCGAAGGTATGGCGTAGTTTGAGTGTGCTGACCTGACAGCTCACGAAGAATCTTGTAGGTGGCCCCACTGTCCTTTTTCTTGGCGGCCTCTTGCAGTTCGGATGCTTTGCTGTCAATAAAAGCCTTGCGGTCTTTATGCAGCATGGAATTGTGCTCTTTGTTTAGCAGTCTGTATGTAGCCATGTCCCCGCCAAGATGTGCTTCTCGCCTGAACTCTATGATGGCAAGGGAGTGATTACTGATCCAGTCCTTTTTCTTCCGTTGCCTCATTCCAACAACGTCAGTTGCTACCGCAAGAGTGTTCTCTTTGAAGGACTTCCATGCAACTTCACTATCATCGCATTGGCCAAGGACCTCAAATCTGTTGGATATCTCCACATGGTACCGCTGAGCCAGAGCGGGGTCCTGTTCGATGTGACCGGCATCAATTTTCCGAGAAGACTGGTTGTTCTTCATAGCTTTGAGGCAGAGCTTAATTTTGGCTGCTCCCAGCCGGTGGTCGGTGTTCCCGAGCTCAGCGCCACAGTAGGTGTGGCAATTCTGGACAGACGACAGCCAACGTCGACGTACGATGATGTAGTCGAGCATCTTCTTTGTTGATCCATCATTGCTATACCAGGTGTACTTGGCTATATTTGGTCTCTGGAACCAGGTGTTCGCAATCGTTAGACTGTGGGCCAGACAACAATTCAGCAGCCTCTCTCTGTTATTGTTTAGGCTATCCACTGTAACAGGTCCAACAGCGAGATCCCACAGCCCTGATTCGTTTGAAACACTTGCATTCAAGTCTCCTAGTAGGAGGAGGTAGTCGTGGGGAGGTACAGAAGATAGTTCAGAACTAAGCAGGTTATAGAAATCGTCTTTGTCTTCTTCATCAGCGTCGTTTGTGGGGGCATAGCACGTAATGACAGTTATTTTTCCGTGCTTCCCATCGAGTCTTGCGGTCAAGAGTCTAGGCGATACTGGTTTGAATGACAGGAGGGCCCTACGTGCAGCACTGTTCAGTACTAGGCCAACGCTTCCTCTTCTTTGGCTACCGCCAGACCACAGCAATGTGCGTCCTTCACCTATGTCCTCTTCACCATGTCCAGGGAGGTGTGATTTGGTGACTCCAGCTATTGTGACTTTATATTTTTTTAGTTCTTTTGCTAAAAGAAGCTTCGAACCGGGTTGGTTCAGTGTCAGGACGTTCCAGGTGGCCACATTGGTGCCACCTTGGTCAACGATGTTCAGAGGGGATTGTCCTTGGGCGGTCCGAGGTCGATACGGGGTTTGAGATGATATATCCGAGGCTGAATTTCTGGTTCCATTCGTAGCAATAGAAGTTTCAGGAGGAGGGCTGCCAACCCAACCGTCCCTAGATGCATTTGGTTCTCTGGTGGCTAGCCAGGTATCAAGAGGTGCGTGGAGGTCGTTCTTCATGCGCCAATTTGCATGGGAACTAAATCCGGACGAGCATCATTACCTCCAAAGGACGTAATGATGTCACGGTAAAGGATGTTATGAAATTGCCACGAAATGATACGATAATAGATTCGCTGGGAGGTTCAAAATAATACACTAGTTTTCACCTGGTAGCAGGATACTGGCAAATAGCCTTAGACCCAGAAACAAAGCACATGGCAACAGTAATTTTAGATCATGGAAGAACGTTTACATTTGCACGTATGCCTTTTTGTTTATCATTTTACCCAAACTGTTTTAGCTGACTAATGAATTTAGTGTTAAAATTTAATAAACTGGAAATGGAATAAATACATTGAGTTACTTAGATGATGTAATATTATTTACTGAAAACCAAGAAGACTAATTGGGCTTAGAAGAATACTGGGAAAATTCGAAAAGGCAGGGTTAAAATTAAAACCAGAAAATCTGAAAATAGGGGTATCAAAATTGGTTTTTCTTGAACATTTGATAAACCAAGGTACTATTTCTCCAAATCCAGAAAAATTTATTGTCATAGAACAATTAAAACCACCAAAAGATAGTAAAGCTACAGGTCCGTATGTGGATTGCTAAGTTTTATCTGACAATATATTAAAAGTTATGCGACAATAGCACAGTCTTTGACAAATCTTTTAAAAAATCAGGCAAATTCAAATGTCCACCAGACACTATAGACTACTGTTTGCAAACAGACGCGTTGGCTTACGGAATTGGAGCAATACTATTGAATATAAATTCTTAAGGGGTAAAATCAATGGTTCAGTAAGCCAGCAGATCGCTGACAAAGACAGAAAGAAAATATTCAACGGTTGAAAGAGAAGGCTTAGCAGTTGTAGTTTTACCGAATATTTTCGCCAAATTTTGCTCGCAACAAATTTCACCTTACGCGTAAAGAAAAAATTGCTAATCTGGTTGCATATGATGCAAAACACTGCAGCGAGGCTGACAAGATCGGCACTCCGTATTCAAGCATATTCATTAAACCCAATATATAAAAGGCCGTACAAATATTCTGACAAATTATTTATCACGGAACCCAGATATGGAAGAAAATTTGATAACCACCCTCCAAAACGACTTTGTCGATGTGGAATTGTTATCCAATGAAAATCTTTCGCGACATCAAGATAAAGATGATTTTTTTTTTCAGCCATGAAATCCTTTTTACTAAACGGAAAAGAACCGCCTGAACACTTCAAACATTTTTTTAAATACTTAGATTTTTTTGATCTGGATAAGAGTAAAAATATTTTGATAAGATATTACATAGCGCCACAAGAGTACAGAAAAATGAATTAAGAATTATTCCAGCAATTTCAAAATCACTAAAAGGAGAAATTTTACAGATGGCACATGCAACAAGCGGCAGTCACATGGGAGAAGCAAAAACTATTGGACGAATAAACATGTTATTTTCCCAAAATGTACTCAAAAGTAAAAACGTTCATACAAGGCTGTCAAAAGTGTGCCAAAC
This sequence comes from Artemia sp. Qi Xiang Cuo, assembly GCF_049724085.1. NCBI lineage: Eukaryota > Metazoa > Arthropoda > Branchiopoda > Anostraca > Artemiidae > Artemia > Artemia sp. Qi Xiang Cuo. Next base: position 2,989,086 of record NC_142808.1, on the reverse strand, counting down.
AAAAGTCGCCACCAAAGACGCTTAATTCGAATTGGGTCAATACCCAGCACCTTCACGGGTAGGAGCATTAAAGTCTATAGACATTTGGGGCGCAGGAGGAAATTTACCAGTTTTCAGAAAAGGAAATCGGTGTGTATTATCAATAGTAGACCATTTCAATTCATATTTGTACGCTTTCCCAATAAAAGATGAAAAGCCAAGCATTATAGCAAAAGTTTTAGTAAACCAACTGTTTTTGGAACATGGGATTTTCCCTCAAATTTAATGGCCCATGCTGTAAAGCAAAATTATTAGACGAAATTACTGAATATTTGGGTATAAAATGCTGGTACACCTCATCGTATATGGTGTCAGCTAATGGAAAAATTGAACGCAGGCATAGGGAACTGGCTTGTATGCTAGGGAGACATGCAAGGCAGGAAAATGAAAATTGGGATGAAAATTTACCGTTTGTTGTCTTTGCAGTGAATATGGCTTTCTCACGTTTTTTAAAAGAAATGCCTATTTTTTATAGTTATTTGAGAGGTCCCAGGATTTGTATGGATGAAAAATGATATAGCATATTACAATCTTGGTCAATTTAAAGAAGAAATGATAATGCATATGAAAAAAGCATTGGAGCAAGTTAAAGAAAATATGGAAGATGCACAGACATCACAAAAAGAAAATATTACAGGAAAAGTCACAATATGACTAATTATTGTTTAGGAGACTTGGTCTATGTACGAAAAAACAACCTAGGAAATTGAAAGGGCTAGTGCCCTTATTAATAGTCGAAAGTGATTGAATGGCAACTAACCCCCCTCTCACGCCAACCATTTCCCCAAACACATCCAATCAAAATTTTTAGATATACATTTTTTCAACTTAGTTGAAAGGTCTGGAAGTTAGGTCTTTGAGGATGACAACACTCCCCCCCCCCACAACCCTCTGGGCAAGGGTTGTACATTATGCCCTGGGGGCATATACGGTTCTTATAGAAAGTTTTGTCGTAAAAACTTCGAAAAGGGCTCATTTCATTGGAAACTGAAAGGGCTAGTGCCGTTTTTAATAGGCGAAACTGAATGAAGAGCAACTAACACCCGTCTCAGACCCCCAATTTCCCCGAACACATTCAATCAAAGTTTTGAGCCATTTTTTTCAATATAGTTGAAAGTTCTGGATATTTTGTCTTTGAGTGTGACAATCCGCCCCCCCCTTAGCACTCAAGGCAAGGGTTGTAAGTTATGCCTTGGGGGCATATAAGGTTCTTATATATAGCGTTGTCGTAGAAACTTCAAAAGGGGCTCATTCAATTGAAAATTGAGAGGGCTAGTGCTCTTTTTAATAGTTACAAAGGTCCTTGCGTCTGCACTGCGTCAGCTAGGGATGACCTCTGGAACCTTAATTATTAAACAGAGATCTTTCAATTGTGCCACAAAAAGCCCTCATATCCTATTTGAGCCCTACAGCAGTCATACTTCAAAGAGACTTCGGGAATTTCAGGATTTATGGGTAGTACCCAGATATTTGTCAAAATTAGGGATTTGAGAGAGGGATGAACACAGACAAAATAGCAAAGGGCATTGACAAACTGTCTGAAGTAATGAAAATCCAAAATGAAGAAGAAAGAAAAATAGCCGAGCTTAAAACTTTTAATTTTCTTGTTTAAGGTTTTTAAATTGTTGTAAATCACGTATTAAAATATTGGTGGAATTATCAGTTTTTGTTGTTTAAGCAATTTAATACCTTTTCGGACTGCAACTTTTCAAAGATATGTGATTGTTGAAGTAAGTCTGATTTTTGCAATTACAAATTTTTGTTCTTTACTGTTAAGGTTAATAGCAATAGAAACATAAGTAAAAGTTTACATTCCTGAATCAATGTCAAATGTCAATTTATTCTCAAAAAGCAGTTTTTTACTTTTGGTTACTATGGGCTGTGGTTCGTTCTTTGCTTGGTTGCAGCTACTGCCGTCACCATGTTATGTATATTGGTCCTTGCTAATCATATGCTCAACAATACATCGTTTATGATCAGTTATCGTATCCCAGTGGCATGGATTCTCTTTCAAATTCGAAAGACACGAGTTTGAGCCACTTTGCGGTAACCAATATCAATGACAATGGCTTTGGTTCAAGAAAACGATCATCCATATGTAAGTCCTCAATATATGGTCGGCAATCTTTTTCAAAGTATGGAATACCATCGGTAATAAAACCAATGGACTTTTGCACAATAAAAAACGCAATCCTGTTTAGTTTAATTTTTAACCTTGGATATATGAAAACAGACCAAATAAAAAGGGCATTGGTAAACTGTCTGAAGTGATGAAAATCCAAAATGAAGAAGAAAGAAAAATAGCTGAGCTTAAAACTTTTAATTTTCCTTTCTAAGGTTTTTAAATTGTTGTAAATCCCGTATTAAAATATTTTTGCAATTATCAGTTTTTTTTTCTTTAAGTAATTAAATGACTCTTCGTACTGCAACTTTTCAAATATATGTGATTGTTGAAGTAAGTCCAATTTTTGCAAATACCAATTTTTGTTCTTTACTGTTAATATTAATAGTAATAGAAATATAAGTAAAAGTTAACATTTCTGAATCAATGTCAATTTATTTTCAAAAAGCAGTTTTTTACTTTTGGTTACTATGGTCTGTGGTTCGTTCTTTACTTGGTTGCAGTTACTACTGCCACCATGATATGCATATTGCTCCTTGCTAATCATATGCTCAACAATAAATCGTTTATAATCAGTTATCGTATCTCGGTGGCATGGATTCTCTTTCAAATTCGAAAGACGCGAGTTCGAGCCACTTTGCGATAACCAGTATCAATGACATTTCCTTAGGTTTAAGGAAACAATCATCCGTATTTAAGTCCTCAATATATGATTGGAAATCTTTTTCAAAGTATGGAATACCATCGGTAATAAAACGAATTGACTTTTGCAAAAATGAAAAAACACAATCCTGTGCAGTTTAATTTTACCTTTATATATGAAAACAGACCAAATAGCAAAGGGGATAGGCAAATTGTCTGAAGTAATGAAAATCAAAAATGAAGAAGAAAGAAAAGTAGCTAAGTTTAAAACTTTTGATTTTCTTGTCAAGTTTTTTGAATTGCTGTAAATCGCATATGGCCTGTGGTTTTCTCTTTGCTTGGTTGCAGCTACTGCCGCCACCATGATATGCATATTGCTCCTTGCTAATCATATACTCAGTAATATATCGTTTATAATCAGTTATCGTATCCCGGTGGCATGGACTCTCTTTCAAATTCGAAAGACACGAGTGCGGTAACCACTTTGCGGTAACCAATATAAATGACATATCCGTAAGTTCATGGAAACGATTATCGCCAAGCGCTCTTGCCAAGATTTCCAACTCCCCAGCGAGTGAAAATGCTCGGTTCTCTACCGAGCAATGCTGGTAATCTAATAATCAATTTCGTATTGCATTTTGTTTTTTTAGGATCGGAGGCTGATTCAGTTGTATATTTCAGTTTTCCAGATTTCACTTTAACGAATAATTTTACCTTGGATATATGAAAACAGACCAAATAGCAAAGAGGATTGGCAAATTTTCTGAAGTAATGAAAATCCAAAATGAAGAAGAAAGCAAAATAACTAAGCTTAAAACCTTTGATTTTCTTATTAAAGGTTTTTGAATTGTTGTAAATCCCGTATTAAAATATTTTTGCAATTACCTATTTTTGTTCTTTAAGCAATTTAATATCTTTTCGTAATGCAACTTTTCAAGGATATTTAATTGTTGAAATTAGTCCAGTTTTTGCAATAACTAATTTTGTTCTTTACTCTTAAGGTTAATAGCAACAGAAATATAAGTAAAAATTAACATTCCTGAATCAATGTCAAATGGCAATTGTTTTTACTTTTGGTTACTATGGGCTCTGGTTCGCTCTTTACTTGGTTGCAGCTACTGCTGCCACCTTGATATGAATATTGCTCCTTGCTAATGATATGCTCAATAATACATCGTGTTTACTCAGTTATCGTATTCCGGTGACATGGGTTCTCTTTCAAATTCGAAAGACACGAGTTCAAGCAACTTTGTGGTAAACTATCAAATGATATTAAATGAGTTTGTTCATGAAGTCAGTTACTGGTTTGATTGCATCGGTAATAAAACCAATTGACTTTTGCAACAATGGAAAAACGCAATCCTGTGCAGTTTAATTTTTGCTTGGATATATGAAAACAGACGAAATAGCAAAGGGCATTTGAAAATCGTCTGAAGTAACAAAAATCCAAAATGAAGAAAAAAGAAAATAGCAAAGCTTAAAACTTTTAATTTTGTTGTTTAAGGTTTATGAATTGTTGTAAATCCCGTATTAAAATATTTTTGAATTTTCCAGAACTTTCAATTACGTTGAACAAAATGGCGATCCCTAAACCTTGATTGAATGTGTTTGGGAAAATGGCGGGCGTTGGAGGGGGGTCAATTATTCTCCACTCACTTTCGACTATTAAAAAGAGAAATATTAATTTTCAAACAAATGAGTCCTTTTTGAAATTTCTACCCCAACTTCCTTTATAAACCTTATATGCCCCCAAGGCATAACTTAAAACCCTTGCACTGAGGGCTTTGAGGGGGTTATCATCTGACAACTTTTATTGAATGTGTTTGAGCAAATGGTGGGATTTAGAGGGGGGTCAATTACACTACACTCACTTTCGACAAAGGGCAATTTCAATTTCCAAACAAATGAGCTCTTTTAGACAACTTTCAACTTTCAACAACTTTCTATATAAATCTTATATGCCCCAGGGTATAACTTACAACCCTTGCACTGAGGGCTCTGAGGGGGTTATCATCCTAAAATACCTAATTTCCAGAACTTTCGACTACGTTGAACAAAATGGATATCTCTAAATTTTGATTGGATGTTTTTGGGGAAATGGTGGGCATGAGAGGGGGGTTAGTTGCCCTTCAATCAATTTCGAATATTAAAAGGGCACTAGCCCTTTCAGTTTTCAATTGAATGACCTCTTTTTGATGTTTTTACAACATCGATTTCTATAAAAACCTTACATGCTCCCAGGACTTAACTTACAACCCTTGCCCTGAGGGTTGGGGGGATGGGTTGTCATGATTAAAGACCTAATTTCCAAGACTTTAAACTACGTTGAAAAAATGGCTATCTAGAAATTTGGATTAGATGTAATTGGGGAAAAGCTGGGCGTGAGAGGGGGGTTAATTGACCTCAAATTACTTTCTACTATTAAAAAGGACACTAGACCTTTGAATTTCCAACCGATTGATCCCTTTTGAAGTTTCTACGACAACGCGTTCTATAAAAACCTTATATGCCCCCAGGGCATAAATTACAACCTTTGCCCTGAGAGCTTTGGGGGATTGTCCTCCTCAAAACACAATTTCTATCTGGAAATCAACAACGCTGAACAAAATGGCTATCTAAAAATTTTGATTGGATGTGTTTGGGGAAAAGGTGGTCGAAAGAGGGGGGCTAGTTTGCCGTCAAATCAATTTCGACTATTAAAAAGGGCACTAGACCTTTGAATTTCCAATCGAATGAGCCCTTTTTCAAGTTTCTACGATAAAGATTCCAATAAAAACTTATATGCCCCAGGGCATAACTTATAACCGTTGCCTTGAAGACTCTGAGGGGAGTGTCCTACTCAAAGATATAATTTCCTGAACTTTAAACTGCGTGGAACAAAATGGCTATCTCAAAATTTTGATTGGATGTGTTTTGAGAAATGGTGGGCGGGGAAGGGGTGTTAGTTACCTTCCAATTACTTTCGACTAATAAAAAGGGAACTATCCATTTCAATTCCTAATCGAATAAGCCCTTTTGAAGTTTCTACAACAATGCATTCTATAAGAACCTTATATGCCCCCCAGGACATAACTTACAACCCTTGCAATGAGGACTGTGAGGGGGTCATCATCCTCAAAGACCTAATTTACAAAAGTTAAAACTGCGTTGAATGAAATGGCTATCTCAAAATGTTTATTGGATGTGTTTGGGAAAGTGGTGGGCGTGAGAGGGGCGTTGGTCGCTCTCCCATCACTTTCAACTATTAAAATAGGCACTAGTTCTTTCAATTTCCAGTCAAATGAGCCCTTTTGAAGTTTCTACGACAACGCTTTCAATAAAAAGCTTATATGCCCCCAGGGCATAACTTACAACCTTTGCCCTGAGGGCTGGGGGGGGGGGGTTCGTCACCGTCAAAGACATAATTTCAGAACTTTCTAGTACGTTGAACACAATGAATATCTGAAAAATTTCATTGGATGTGTTTGGGGAAATAATGGGTGTGAGAGGGGTGTTAGTTATCCTCCAAACACTTTGGACTATTAAAAAGGGCACAAGCCCTTCTATTATCCAATTGAATGAGCCCTTTTTGAAGTTTCTACAACATCACTATCTATAAAAACCTTATACGAGGTATGCCCCAGGGCACTGAGGGCGTTAGTTGCCCTTCAATCACTTTCGAATATTAAAAGGGCACTAGCCCTTTCAGTTTTTAACTGAATGAGCCCTTTTTGATGTTTTAACAACATCGCTTTTTATCAAAACCTTACATGCTCCCAGGGCATAACTTACAACCCTTGCCCTGAGGGCTGTGGGGGGGGATGGGTTGTCATCCTGAAAGACCCAATTTCCAATACTTTCAACTACGTTGAATAAAATGGCTTTCTAAAAATTTTGATTGGACGTGATTGGGGAAAAGGTGGGCGTGAGAGGGAGGTTAGTTGACCACAAATCACTTTCGACTATTAAAAGGGCACTAGCCCTTTGAATTTCCAATCGAATGAGCCCTTTTAAAGTTTCTACAACAAAGATTTCAATAAAAACCTTATATGCCCCCAGGGCATAACTTATAGCCCTTGCCCTGAAGACTGTGGGGGGAGTGTCCTGCTCAAATGTATAATTTCCTAAACTTTAAACTGCGTGGAACAAAAGGACTATCTCCAAATTTTCATTTGATAAGTTTGGGGAAATGGTGGGCGTGGAAACCTGTTAGTTGCCTTCCAATCACTTTCGACTATTAAAACGGGCACTAACCATTTCAATTTCCAACCGAATGAGCCCTTTTGAAGTTTCTTAGACAACGCGTTCTATAAAAAACCGCATAAGCCCCCCTGGGCATAACTTACTACCCTTGCCCTGAGGGCTGTGTGGGAGTGTCCTCCTCTAAAAAACAAGTTCTATCTGGAAATAAACAACGCTGAACAAAATGGCTGTTTAAAAATTTTAATTGGATGTGTTTTGGGAAAAGGTGGGCGAGAGGGGGGGGTTAGTTGAAAAAGGGCACTAGACCTTTGAATTTCCAATCGAATGAACCCTTTTTCAAGTTTCTACGACAAAGGTTCCAAAAAAAATTTAAGTTAAGGACCCTAAAAATACGTTGGATAAAATGGCTGTGTGGGAGTGTCCTCCTCTAAAAAACAAGTTCTATCTGGAAATAAACAACGCTGAACAAAATGGCTGTTTAAAAATTTTTATTGGATGTGTTTTGGTAAAAGGTGGGCGTGGGAGGGGAGTTAGTTGCCCTCCAATCACTTCCGACTATTAAAAAGGGTACTAGCCCTTTGAATTCCAATCGAATGAGCCTTTTTTGAAGTTTCTAGAACAACGCCTTCTATAAAAACCTTATATGCCCCCAGGGTATAAATTACAAACCTTGCCCTGAAGGCTGTGGGGGAGTGTTCTCCTCAAAAACATAATTTCTTTATGGAAATCAACTACGCTGAACAAAATGGCTATCTCAAAATTTTGATTGGATGTGTTTCGGATAAGGGTAGGCATGGAAGGGGTGTTAGTTGCCTTCCAATCACTTTCGACTATTAAAAAGGGCACAAGCCGCTCCAATTTCCAATTGAATGATCCCTTTTCGAAGTTTCTATGACAACTTCTTCGATACTTGCCCTGCTCTAAAGGAAAAAAAATAATAAATAATACATTATGCCAACATCGTTCTTATATGCCCTCAGGGCATAACTTAAAACCGTTGCCCCGAGGGTTGTGGCGGAGTTTCCTGGTCAAAAACATATTTTCTAACTGGAAATCAACTACGCTGAATAAAATGGCAATCCCAACATTTTTATTGGACGTGTTTGGGGAATGATGGGTATAGGGGGGGGGGGGGGTTGGGCTAATTGCCCTCCAATCACTTTCGACTATTAAAGAGGGCACTCGCCCTTTGTATTCCAATCGAATGAGCCTTTTTTGAAGTTTCTACGACAACGCCTTCAATAAAACCTTATATTCCCCCAGGGCAGAACTTACAACCCTTGCCCTGAAGGCTATGGGGGAGTGTTCTCCTCAAAAACATAATTTCTATATGGAAATCAAATACGCTGAAAAAATAGCTATATCAAAATTTTGATTGGATGTGTTTCGGAAATGGTGGGCATGGAAGGGGTGTTAGTTGCCTTCCAATCACTTTGGACTATTAAAAAGGGTACAAGCCGCTCCAATTTCCAATTGAATGAGCCCTTTTCGAAGTTTCTATGACAACTTTGTCGATACGAAGTGCCCTGCTCTTAAGGAAAAAATAATAAACAATACATTGTGCCAACATCGTTCTTATAAAACCCTTATAAAACCGTTCTTATCAAACCTAAATTAAAACCCTTGCCCCGAGGGTTGTGCGGGAGTGTCCTCCTGAAAAACATATTATCTATTTGGAAATCAACTATGCTGAAAAAAATGGCTATCTCAAAATTTTGACGGGATGTATATTGGGTAATGATGGGTGTGGGGGATGCTAGTTGCCCTCCAATCCCTTTCGACCATTAAAAAGGGCACTAGCCATTCCAATTTCCAATCGAATGAGCTCTTATCGAAGTTTCTACGACAACTCCTTCGATACGAAGTGCCCGGGTATGGAAAAAAATAAATAATACATTGTGCAAACATCTTTCTTTACTAAGGCAGTGCTATTTTGCTGCCTTTGATATGTAATTGTTGAAGTAAGTCCAATTTTTGCAATTACCAGGTTTTGTTCTTTACTCTTAAGATTAATAGTAATAGAAATTTAAGTAAAAGTTAACCTTCCTGAATCAATGTCAAATGGCAATTTTTTCTCGAAAAGCAGTTTTCACTTTTGGTTACTATGGGATGTGTTTCGCTCTTTGCTTGGTTGCACCATGGTTTACTTGGTTGCTCTTTACTTGGTTTACTGATTCCACCATGATATGTACATTGCTCCTTTTTAATCAATATTAAAATAGTTTAATCAGTATTAAAATAGCTCAATATTATATAGTTTATAATCAATTATTGTATCCCGGTGGCATGAATTCTCTTTCACATTCGAAAGACACGAGTTCGAGCCACTTTGCGATAACCAATATCATATAACATTAAATGAATTTGTCCACGTACTCTGTTACTGGTGTGATTGTATCGGTAGTAAAACCAATGGACTTTTGCAACAATTTAAAAACGCAGCCTGTGCAGTTTAACTTTTACCTTGCATATATGAAAACAGGCCAAAAAGCAAATAGCAAATAGCAAAATAGCAAAGGGCATTGCCTAACTGTCTGAAGTAATGAAAATCCAAAATGAAGAAGAAAGAAAATTGCTGAGCTCAAAACTTTTGATTTTCTTGTTCAAGGTTTTTAATTTGTTGTAATTCCCGTATTAAAATATTTTTGTAATTACCAGTTTTTGTTCTTTAAGCAATTTAATATCTTTTCGTACTGCAACTTTGCAAAGATATATGATTGTTTAAGTAAGTCCGATTTTTGCAATTGCTAGTTTTGTTATTTACTCTTAAGATTAATAGCAATAGAAATATAAGTAAAGTTATCATTCCTGAATCAATGTCAAATGGCAATTTTTTCTCAAAAAGCAGTTTTCCACTTTTGGTTAGTATGGGGTGTTTTTCGCTCTTTACTTGGTTGCAGCTATTACTGCCACCATTATATATATTTTTCCTTGCAAATCATATGCTAAAAAAATACATTGTTTGTAATCAGTTATCGTATCCCGGTGGCATCGATTCTATTTCAAATTCGAAAGACAAGAGTTCGAGCCACTTTGCGGTAACCAATATCATATGATATTAAATGATTTTGTCCATCAACTCGGTTACTGGTGAGCATCGATTGATTGCATGATTGCGATATGATTGCATCAGTAATAATCAGTAATAAAAGGAATGGTAATAAAATAAGGATCATAAAAGGATCTCGTTTAAGGTTTCTGAATTGTTGTAAATCCCGTATTAAAATGTTTTTGCAATTACCTATTCTTGTTCTTTAAGCAATTTAATATCTTTTCGTAATGCAACTTTTCAAAGATATCTGATTGTTGAAGTAAGTCCAGTTCTTGCAATTACCAGTTATTGTTCTTTACTCTTAAGATTAATATCAATAGAATTCATAGGCATTGCAATAGCGCTGCTCATAGGCAGCGCAATAGCGCTGCCTAAGTAAAGAACGATGTTGGCACAATGTATTATTTATTTTTTGTGGTCTTAGACCAGGCAACTTGGTTTCGAAGGAGTTGTCGTAGAAACTTCGAAAAGGGCTCATTCGATTGAAAATTGGGGGTGGCTAGTGCCTTTTTTAATAGTCGAAAGTGATTTGAGATAGCCATTTTTGAGATAGCCGTTTTGTTCAGCGTAGTTGATTTCCACATGGAAAATATGTTTTTCAGGAGGACATTACCCCAAAACCCCCAGGGCAAGGTTTTAATTTATGCCCTGGGGGCATAAAAGACCGATGTTGACATACTGTATTATTTTTATTTTATTTTTTATTTTTTATTTTAGACCAGGGCCCTTCGTATCGAAGAAGTTGTCGTAGAAACTTCAAAAGGGGCTCATTCAATTGGAAATTGGAGTGGTTTGCGTCCTATTTAATAGTCGAACGTGATTGGAAGGTAACTAACACCCCTTCCACGCCCACCATTTCCCAAAACACATCCAATCAAAATTTTGAGAAATCCATTTTGTTCAGGTTAGTTGATTTCCAGATAGAAAATATGTTTTTGAGGATGTCACTCCCCCATAACCCTCAGGGCAAGGGTTTAAGTTATGCCATGGGGGCATATAAGAACGACGTTGGCACAATTTATTATTTATTGTTTTTGTTCCTTTAGACCAGGGCACTTCGTGTCGAAGAAGTTGTCGTAGAAACCTCGAAAAGGGCTCATTCAATTGGAAATTCGGAGTGGCCTGTGCCCTTTTTAATAGTCGAAAGTGAATGGAAGGCAACTAACACCCCTTCCACGCCCACCATTTCCCGAAACACATCCAATCAAAATTTTAAGACAGCCATTTTGTTCAGCGTAGTTATGTATGCCTTATATGCCCTGGGGGCATATAAGGTTTTTTTATAGAAAGGGTTGTCGTAGAAACTTCAAAAAAGGCTCACTCGATTGGAAATTGAAAGGTCAAGTGCCCATTTTAATAGTCAAAAGTGACTGGAGGGCAACTAACCCCCCTCTCACGCCCACGTTTTCGCCAAATACATCTAATCAAAATTTTAAGATAGCCATTTTGTTCAACGTAGTTGAAACTTCTGAAAATTAGGTATTTGAGGATGACAACCCTCAACAGTCCTCAGGGCAAGGGTTGTAAGCTATGCCCTGGGGGCATATAAGCTTTTTATAGAACGCGTTGTCGTAGAAAATTCAAAAAGGGCTAACTCAATTGGAAATTGAAATGGCTAGTACCCTTTTTAATAGTCGAAAGTGATTGGAAGGCAACTATGCCCACCTCTTGCCCACCATTTCCCCAAACTCATCCAATCAAAATTTTTAGAAAGCCTTTTTGTTCCACGCAGTTTAAAGTTCAGCAAATTATGCCATTGAGCAGGACCCTCCCCCCACAGTCTTCAGGGAAAGGGTTATAAGTTATGCCCTGGGGGCATATAAGTTTTTATTGAAAAATTTGTTGTAGAAACTTCAAAAGCGGCTCATTCGATTGGAAATCCAAAGGGCTAGTGCCCTTTTTAATAGTCAAAAGTGATTTGAGGGCAACTAACCCCCCTCTCAACACATCCAATCAACATTTTTAGATAGCCATTTTGTTCAGCGTAGTTGATTTCCAGATAGAAAATGTATTTTTGAGGAGGACACTCCCCCACAACCCTCAGGGCAAGGGTTGTAAGTTATGGCCAGGTGGCATATAATGTTTTTATAGAAGGCGTTGTCGTAGAAACTTTAAAAAAGCCTCATTCGATTGGAAATTTAAAGGGCTAGTTCCCTTTTTAACAGTCGAAAGTGATTGGAGGGCAACTAACCCCCCTCTCACACCCATCTTTTCCCAAACACATCCAATCTAAATTTTGAGATAGCCATTTTATTCAACGTAGGTTTATGTTCTGGAAATTAGGTCTTTGAGGATGACATCTCCCCCACAGCCCTCAAGGCAAGGGTTTTAAGTTATGCACTTGGGCATATAAGGTTTTTATAGAATGCGTTGTCGTAGAAACTTCAAAAGGGCTCATTCGATTGGAAATTGAAATGGCTAGTGCCGTTTTAATAGTCGAAAGTGATTGGAAGGCATCTAACACCCCTTCCACGCCCACCATTTCCCCAAAAAAATCCAATTAAAATTTTGAGATAGCCATTTTGTTCCACGCAGCTTTAAGTTCATGAAATTATACCTTTGATTAGAACACTCCGCCACCGTCTTCAGGGCAAGGGTTATAAGTTATGCCCTGAGGTAAATAAGTTTTTTATTGAAATCTTTGTCGTAGAAACTTGAAAAAGGGCTCATTGGATAGTGAATTTAAAGGGCTTTTTTAATAGTGTCGAAAGTAACTTGAGGGCAATTAACCCCCCTCTCACGCCAACCTTTTCCCCAAACACATCTAATCAAAATTTTTAGATAGCTATTCTATTCAACGTAGTTGAATGTTTTGGAAATTAGGTCTTTAAGGATGACAACCCTCCTCCCCCCCCCAAAGCCCTCAGGGCTAGGTTTGAAAGTTATACCCTTGGGGTATATAAGCATTTTCTGGAAAGCATTGTCGTAAAAACTTAAAAAGGGCTCATTCGTTTTTTAAGTTGAAAGGCCTAGTGCCCTTTTTATATTCTAAAGTGATTGAAAGCCTTAACTTTTTTATAGTAAGGATCAATGTTTGTATAATGCATTTTTTTTTAGACCCTGGCACTTCGTATTGAAGGAGTTTTCGTAGGAACTTCGAAAAGGGTTGATTCGATTGAAAATAGAAAGGACTGGTGCCCTTTTTAAAATTCGGAAGTGATTGGAGGGCAACTAATCTCCCTCCCACGCTCACCCTACCATTTTCCCATTATGTTTAAAAAATAAATGTTGCCTTAAGATTAAATAAAAACGCACTGTTTTAATGCTAATTCCCAATAAAGCATCTCAGCAGTATTCCAAGAACGACTGAGGGTATTGTGTTCAAACTTTTGGGGCTACTTCTGCACTCAAAATTTAATCAAATCAAATTTGCGTAAGTGTATCCAAGCTATCAAAGAAAGTAAACAAATTTCTTTGCAAATTGTATCAAGTTTTCATTTCAGGTCATCTAGAGGAGGTATGAAACTAAATTAGACACTACTATTTGTGTCCATATTTTTAATAGGGTGTATGCCATTAAAAATTGCTGAAAATTTTTCTCCACCATACAAATAGCAGACCAAACTATAAAGTCTTAAAAAACGAAAAGATTTAAAGATTTATTTTCTTTTTCCCTGAAAAGACTATGTCAATATAAAACGAACAGAAATTAATTAAAAAACAGTTTTCCACAATTTTCCAGTGTGTTTTAAACAAGCTATTGTATCTTCTATACCGAAAACTAAGACCTCAAAAGTTCCCTCTGACTTGAGACCAATATCAGAAACCACCATTTCTTCTAAAATCTTTGAAAGTTTTATTTACCATTTCCTTATTGACAATATTCACGATAAAATCAACCCAAGTCAGTTTGGTTTTAGGCCTAATCATAACACCACTCATTGCTTAATTTATATACTTGATACTATTTTTAAACATCTTGAATTGAATAGTTCCTACGTTGAGGCTGTTTTTGCCGATATTAGCAAAGCCTTCGATAATTTGGATCATTAGACAGTTATAGATAATGCAAGGGCTTTAGGTGCAAGGAATTTTGTTTTACGAATGTTAGCTAGTGTTTTGTCTGGCCTTGAGCAATTTGAAGTCCTCCCTAACGGGGATTCATCAGGTTTTTCCTCAATTTCCTGTGGAGCACCTCAAGGGACTAAGTTAGGTCTTTTAGCATTTCTAATTGTTTTTAAAAATGTTTTACCAAATTTTGGCAACTCTTTTAAATTTTCGGATGATATTGAATTACTGGACCTTTGTCAAACATCTAATACTTTAAATGTTACACTCGATTCACTCCTTAACAATTTTAAGAATGATTATGACAATGTTAAACTCAACTTAAGCATATCCAAAAGCAGTTTCATGCTATTGTAAGGTTGCCCCTCCTAGTAGGGCTAATAAATTTGATAGCGTTATATAAACTGAGGCGTTGGATAAGAATCGGTACTCAGAATTAAGTGACGACTGATTTTATTCATAAAATAAGATAAAAGGAAAAATATTCTAATTCTATCTATGTTGACTATTTCCAAACTTCTTCTAAGGTCAAATGATCTACTTGTTCAAATCCACCAATGTATACCGAAAAGAAAAAGATCAAGTTAATCCTAAGCTAACGAATGTTTCAACTTAAAGGGGTTACACTTGAACAGCTAGTCAAGGCTTGAGTTCTGGGTTATAAAAATCCTTTAGTTCAAGCTGTTTTTGTGCTAAGCTAAGAATAACCGTGCTTGCTTTTAATTCCAATTTCCATTAACTCAAACCAAGAGATTCTTTTATTATTTCTTGATAGGATTGTGTATTCCTTTGACCTTTGTTAATCTTTAATTTTAGCAGGGAAACTTAATTGAAATTATCTGGACATAAAGGTTTAGAAATTCTTAAGCTGGTAATATTGTTCCCCTTTTTCCCTTTACCTGCTTGTATAAACATTATGGTTACATTTGTATAGACATGCTGTACGGGATTAACGAAATGAAACAGTGATTAAAAGGGGAACGGTGTGTTCCTCTTCATATAAACGTCTGAAGATTGCACAAAGGGGGGGGGGGTTAAGTAATGTTATTGTCCGGTAATTCCAATTTTCGGATATAAGGTATTTATAAAGTCAAGCTAAGTCTCAAGGGACTCTAGGCTGAAAAGGGGAAGCCAAAATGGCTCTCCTAGCTTTCTCTTCTTGGTTGAGGTTTTCTTTCCTCCTTAAACTCTCAGTTATTCAAAGCTTAAATTTCTGGGAAGAAATTTAATTTGGCTTATTCTAACCTTAAAAAAATGCTGTTTTGTCCAAATGGCTCAAGCCTTGTTTAGGTGAAAATACGAATGAAACTATAAGTCCCAAAATCATCAATTTCTCTTATATACGTTTTAAAATTATCTTGAAGTTACAAAAAGCCTTTTGGAGGTTTATCTTCTTATTTTAACCTTTATCTTTAAGCTTTTATCTCCAAGGAGAATTTCAGACAGACAGTGCTAGCTTATCGTTATTACAAAGTAAACACTTACTCTTTGTTCGATTTCCAAAAAAAGACTACGCTGTTTTCGTTCCTCAATCCCTATTTTAAGTTCTTTCTATTTTGTTCTTCTTTCCTGTTATTGGTCAGAGACCAGTTTGATGTAATCCAAATAATAGTTCTTTGTTCAAAAAGTTAATATCCACTTTCTCTATTAAAAAACCCTGTTTTTGGTCATGTGATTCAAATCGCGTAACATCTTGTCGTTGACCCCTCGATTGTCAAACGGCAGTCCGCTATTTATATTTGCATTTTATGGTCTTTGTTGAGCCAAGGGTACAATTTTTCAAAATATAGCTTATGTTGTTTGTTTCTTTATACAAAAAAAATTAATACTTCGTTACTCTTATCATTACGCAAAAGTCATGCTTTGCTATCTTTACTATTAATTCAGGTTATGATGGCTTTCCCACATTTTTACACTATTTTCTTTTTTTAAATATACCCCCTATCAATAACTACCTTTGTATACCAAATTTAAATACGGTTAAACTTCTTGGTGCGCAGTTGGACAACGACGTCAAATGGGACCCCCACATTTCCCACTTGTTTAAGTCTGGTAATTTTCTCCTTAAATATTTCTCCCTTCTCAAACGGTTCTCCATATCAGTCCAAAACCTTAAAATAATTTATTGTTCTTATATAAGACCCTGTTCTTATATAAGGCCTATGCTACATGCGATGAAGGTTTGGCTAGACTTGAACTTATTATATTGGAATCTCAAAGTCACTTCCTTACCATGAACTTTGGTTCATGAACAGGGAAACTTAATTGAAAATATCAAGACATAAAGGTTTAGAAATTCTTAAGCTGGTAATATTGTTCCCCCTTTTTCCCTTTACCTGCTTGTATAAACATTAAGGTTACCTTTGTATAGACATGCAGTACGGGATTAACGAAATGAAAGAGTGATTAAAAGGGGAACGGTGTGTTCCTCTTCGTATAAACGTCTGAAGATTGCACAAAGGGGGGGGGGTTAAGTAAGGTTATTGTCCGGTAATTCCAATTTTCTGATATAAGGTCTTTATAAAGTCAAGCTAAGTCTCCAGGGACTCTTGGCTGAAAAGGGGAAGCCCAAATGGCTCTCCTAGCTTTCTTTTCTTGGTTGAGGTTTTCTATCCTCCTTAAACTCTCAGTTATTCAAAGCTTAAATTTCTGGGAAGAAATTTAATTTGGCTTATTCTAACCCTAAAAAAATGCTGTTTTGTCCAAATGGCTCAAGCCTTGTTTAGGTTAAAATACGAATGAAACCATAAGTCTCAAAATCATCAATTTCTCTTATATACGTATTCAAATTATCTCCAAGTGACAGAAAGCCTTTTAGAGGTTTATCTTCTTATTTTAACCTTTATCTTCAAACTTTTATCCCCAAGGAGAATTTCAGACAGACAGTGGTAGCTTATCGTTATTACAAAGTAAACACTTACTCGTTGTTCGATTTCCAAAAAAAGACTACCCTATTTTTGTTCCTCAGTCCCTATTTTAAGTTCTCTCTATTTTGTTCTTCTTTCCTGTCATTGGTCAGAGACCAGTTTGATGTCACCCTAATAATAGTTCTTTGTTCCAAAGTTAGTACCCGCTTTCTCTATTAAAAAAAACCCTGTTTTTGGTCATGTGATTCAAATCGCGTAATATCTTTGTCGTTGACCCCTCGAGTTTGAAACGGCAGTCCGCTATTTGTATTTGCATTTTATGGTCCTTGTTGAATCAAGGGTGCAATTGTTCAAAATCTAGCTAATGTTGTTTGTTTCCTTGCACAAAGAAAATTAATACTTCGTTACTCTTATAATTACGCAAAAGTCATACTTTGCTATCTTTACAATTTATTTAGGTTATGATGGCTATCCCCTATTCTCACAACCTCCCACACTTAAAACTCTTAGTATAGTTATTTTATCTTAATGAAATTATAACTTGCAAGGAGTTAATTTAGTTTAATTTCCTTTTCCTCTAAAGTTAACTGGACTAATTGAGTATGTTTTTTTATGGAGTCTAACCACATTTTGCGATGTGTGTAGAATATAAGTAGATTTGATAATGGGCCTAATAAAGTTAAAAATATGCTAAATTTCTTGAAAAAAAATGTCAAATATATAGCAGTGTTCCGTCACTCTTCTTCCAAGAATTAAAGGTGCATTTTTCTTATATCAGCTATTCCAATCTGAGTCTTGGAGTTGTTCTTGAAATATATCGAGATTAAATCTTCAAATTCTTTGCTCCATTCGTTTTGTATACCAGCTATGGAGAGGTTTTCTTCTAGGCTAATTATCGATATATTTAAAGGTGCCATTTCCTTTGTAATCTGTCCCTCTTATCTGTTTATCTGCAGTTAGAGAACATTCTTCTGGCAATTTCACTATTGAGCTGCCTTTTATATATGTGAATTTACTGTTTTTCTCTGTTTTACATTCGAAATGTATTCTTATTTCTTCTTTGAAAGGAGATTTCATTATATACTTTTCCCTTCCAACTCTTTGGATTACGATTTTATTTTCCTTTATAATTTTGGTTTGACACTCTTTATTAATTAATGCATTATTTTCCATAAAGTTTGCTAAACTGCAGGAATTTATTTGTGTGCTTCTAATAATAAATTGGTGGGTGCACAATAGTGGTATACTCTATAAATTACGTCTTTTTTTTAAATTTTCATCTTCTAAAAAATATCTCGTTTAATCTTTACTTAACCTACAAAATTTGAACTCATTTTCTATTTGAAAGAAATACGAAGTGTTTGACACTGGGAACAGAATGTTGAACATTTAAAACATTCTGAACCCATCTTGCTTATTTGATATAGAAAAATCACAAATAACCAACAATTTCAATTGTTGTGTCGCCACATTGCAGCTAGTCGATTTATAAAGTTCCAGTAAGCCGTATCGTCTGTAATTTACCGATATTCTATAACCTATTGGTAGTGAATTTTCAATTTCGAAAATTGTCCTAAGCATGTCTGCCAACTTTTATTTTCTGCTTGAAGAATAGAAAGGATTACTATTTCTATTTTCTTTACAAGCCTTTTTATTTGGATTGAACTTTTTGTCACTTCCTTGTTTACCTTTTTAAGTTGTCTTATATTTACTAACCGTCGTTTATAAATTTTCAACTGGTGTAACAAAAAGAAGTTTTTATATAATTCCGGTAACACTAGATAGGGTCTCCTATAAGAATAATTTTCTTATGAACTTTATTGAATGACTCTTTTTTTCTTTTTTTTTATACATATTTGTCGGCTGAAATATACCTCTTGAACGAGATTAGATATTCATTCATATTCAGAACAAAACTCCTCTCAATCATCCGTGCTAGTGACTCCTGTTTCATAGTCCTAGTCTTTCCGTGCTAGTGACCTTAATAGTCCTAGTCTTGTCCGTGGTAGTGACTCCTGTTTCATAATCCTAGTCTTTCCGTGCTAGTGACCTTCATAGTCCTAGTCTTGTCCGTGCTAGTAACTCCTGTTTCATAGTCCTAGTCTTTCCGTGCTAGTGACCTTCATAGTCCTCATGTGTGCTCCTAGGAAAAGGCCCGTATGCATTAGATTAATGATTCCTCTAATTAGTTTTTTTGGTAGGATGATTTTAAATTGATGCATCTGTTTCCTTTTTTCTGAGTCGTCTATTGCATACAATATTCCTTCAACTAGGAGCACCTGAAGATCTCTTAACAATTTCACAACAAAAGGATTCCCTTCCCCCAAATTTGAAGTTTCTGGCCTGTTGTTAATTTGAGCTCTGCCCGAAACGTCAAATTTTGGAATTTCTTCCTGCAGCTTACCCCTCTTGGTGCCTAGGTCTGCGGGTATCCCAGACCCAGCCCAATTATCCATGCTAGTGACCCTTTCTATAGTCCTAGTCTTTGCAAGCTCCACCACCCGAGCTTGTCGTATCCATAACGGCTCGTCCCTCTCCGAGGCTGAATCCCTGGACGTTTGGGATTCAGTCCGATTATCTATAGTGCCAGTAGCTTCTACAGTAGCTCTGGTCTTGGCAAGTTCCGCCGTCAGAACTTGTCCTTTACAGGGTTCAATTTCGATCCCCTCTAAAATTGACCTGCTGCCAGTAAAACACGCATGCGTACTGTCCTTTACTTTTACCTCTTTCAGTTTGCCGTGGATAGCCCTGGGGGTTAGCCATCTATTCCTGTATCCAGACTTGTTCCTTCTTATAGAAGTTAACTCCCTTTCAGTATTACCACTGAATTCATCCCCTTTCAATGGTATGATAGCTCCGGAAATGTTTGAGCTACCTGTATTTGACTCACATCCCTCACAGGGCCTGGTCAAACCAGTCTGGTTCGACTTTTTATTTCTACCCTCTATAGACTGTTCATTATTTTTATTTGTATCCTGGGGAGATTTTAAGCCTAAGAGTGTATTTTCTAATTTTATTATTTCATTAATTGCAACCTTAATTTCAGGGTCTTCTAATTGAAATCCCCTCATCTCTTCCTTACCAATCCCAAAAAAATCAATCGGTTCCTCGTCTCCTAATAAGGCTAAATATTCTACTTCTAACTCATCAAGATTAATTGATCTATTTTCCTTAACAAATTGTGAGCTAGGACGACTCAAATAGTCTGCAGGGTTCCTACTGGTATTAATGTGGTGATATGTATACAAATCGTTGTCTAATAGAATAATATTAATAAAATAATAAAATTCTATATAATTTTGGTGAAGATCCTTTGATCTTTTAAGATATGTTAGTACAGCACAGTCTACAAATATGTGAGTTCTCGCGGCCCATAAATATCCTTTTTGGAAGTGCTTTAGACTTTGTACTAAGGCAAAAAGTTCCCTGTTGTGGTTATCAAACCTTGAGGCTGCACCACTAAGAACCTTCAAATAGGTTGCCACTATTCGAAATCTATCGGTTGTTTCGCATTGGTGCATTAAAATTGAAGCTATAATTTTTACCGAGGCATCCGTTATAAGTTAAAATTCTTTGTCTTTATCTGGAAATTCTAAAAAAATACTATTTGGATTTAATAATTCTGTTTTTAATTTTTTAAAGGCTACGCTTTGTTCTGGGCCGAAAATAAAAGGAACGTTTTTTCTAGTTAGTCGAATTAAAGGTTCGGCTAATTTTACATAATTATGATAGAATCCCCTGTAATAACCTGTTAAGCCTAGAAATGACCTAATTCCTGTGACGTCACTTGGTGGTTCTAATTTCTTTATAGCTTCTAATTTTGTGCTTGTGGTTTAACTCCTTTTGTGGAGACCCAAAACCCTAACAAGTCATATTCTTCCGAAAAAAATTGAGATTTATCAATATTAAGCATTAGGTTAAATTTTATAGCCTGTTTTAAAGTTAGTTCAATATGTTTCAAATGTTCATCAAAGTTCCCTGGCGTATGTATTTTCAAGTCATCTACATAACTTGATAAAAATGAAGAAAATTCTGGTCCATAAACCTGATTTAAAAATTCAACAAAAGCGCGGGGCGAGAAAACTGATCCTTGTGGCACGCGTTTAAATACATAAGAAATCCCTTTATTTGAGAAACAAAAATATTTTTGGCTTTCTTCAGCTAAGTTACAGTGACTAAATCCATTTCTAATATCAATAGTTGAAATGAATTTGGTTTTATTAGATAGATCAGAGATGACCTCTGAAATTCTTCGAATACCCCACTGTGAGTCTTTTATCACCTTATTTATTGCTCTTAAATCTATGAGGAACCGACTATTACTTTCATCTCACAAGTTTTTTGGTGGAATTTTCCCATCCTTTCCTGGTTTCCCTATACAAATTATTGGAGCTGTATATTCAGAACGTCTTATTTCCATTATTCCTACTCTCACCATTTCGTTTATGTGTTTTTGTAAGCATTCTGTCATTAAAAATGGAATTGTTTGAAACACTTAATAGGTATATCTGGGTCTATTTTTCCCTTATATCCTGGAAGGTCATTTTGCCCTACATCATAAGGTCCAGTTGCAAAGGCTCGTTTCAACTTTAATAAGACTGTCTCTACTATTTGTTTTCTTTCTGAACTTAACGGACCCGTTTTAATTCTCTTTAAAAATTCGCTGTCTTCCCATCCTATTTTGTCCTCCTCTATAGAGAGGGATTCTACTTTATTTTCTGTTACTCCTGCTTCTATGAGAGTTGCATCCCTTAAATATTCATTGTTTATAACCTCATATGAACCAACGGTTTTACCTCGTGGTAAGTTTAGAGGTTAATCGCTCCTACTAAAATAAACTATTTTTATTGCATTGTTATAAGTTTCACATAGCGACGGAGATATGTGTAATTGTGTCTGAATATTCGGGGTAAACATTATAGTGTCGCCGTGAGCTACAAAGGGTGCTGAGTGATTTGACAATTTGGCCTTAATGATTTTGAAACAATTGGCCTGAATACAGACCTGATTTGCTATATATGTTAATCTCCTTCCCGAAATTTTTTCCGTGAAAAACGCAAGGGAATTTATTTCCTCCGTACCTGTATTTCCTAAAGAAATGTTATTATATTTTAAATTCAACGTACAATCCAGTTTGTTTAACATATCATATCCTATAATTACTTCGAATTTCAAGTCTGGAACGACTAAAAATTTCCAAAATAATCTTTCATTCCGTTTTGCCTCATTTGTAATGCAGAATGCTACATTTATCTCTCCTACTAGCGGTAAAGTCTCTCCACTTAAAGATTTCACGTTTCGGGAGGATGGTTTGAGGCGTCTACGAACCTCTACTGGAAATTTTGAAATATTTCTTCCTTTAATAAGCTCCTTTGGCACCCGCTATCTACAAAACATTTTACAAAATTTTGGTCTGCTATTTTAACAGTCCACATGAATGGGAAAGAACTTGGTTCAGTTTTATTTTTCTGTAACGCACTAAAACAAATATTTTCATTTCGGTTAGAAGGAGGGCTTGTGATTTTATTTTCAGGCTTGGTACGTACCTCCTCTAAGTCCTGCCTGATTATTTTTTTTTAATAGGATTTGGTGCATACGTTTGTCTGCACTATGGCCGAATTCTTGGCACATTATACATGCTTGACTTTTCCAACAGTCTTTACGATAATATCTGGGTTTCCCACAATTCATTCCCTTTGCAGCTTTGCAATCGACTTTCATGTGTCACAGTCTTCCATAATTAAAGAATTTTACCTTATAGTTGCCCTTGTTTTTATATTCTACTCTGTGGTTAACTCTAGGTTCTTTAGCGGAATTTCTGTCTCTTGAGTCTACTACTGCTGCTTCCAGGGACATATCTGGGGAATCCCTATATATCAAGTCTATTGCTTCGAATCCTTTTGCAAGTTTTAATAATTCATTTTGGTCGTCTGAGGCCTTAGATTGTTCTAATACTCTCCTCCCAATGGAAGAGAGGACGTCATCCTTAGAATCACTCAGCGTAATGTCGTTTGCTCTTATGCCAGGAGAATTTTTTGCATAATCTATCGCCCTTCCCCTGATCCGGAAGTGAAATTGGTGTACTAACTCAGATGGCCTTTGTTTTTCAGAGAGCAGCTCTTGTAGTTTTTGTGCAGCTGGATTTTCATGCAAAAAGGCTTCTTTTAGAAGTCTTTCTAAATGGTCTAAATCGATTATTTTGGGAATATCTAAACTTGTTGCGAATCTTTGTATCTCTCCTCTTGTACAACAGATAGCTTGATTTATCATAGCAATATCATCTTTCCCTAAACTCCTCTGTATTTGTTTAAGTGTGATAATCCATGAATGGATTTCATTTGGATATGTTAGTAACGAGATGGGGCGCGCTTGCTCCACAAATAGGTTTTGAAGCCTGTTTGTGACTGGAGCGTCTCCATATTTCTCGTGTAGAGCGTTTATTTTAGTTTGTGCGTCCTCCTCTACTCTTATTCTCTCCTCTTGTTCTTTTCGTAGTGCAATTTCTAATTCTTTAATTTTGTTTTCATTGAAACTCATGATGGATCTATTACTTTCAATTCTTAGAGTTGGAAACGTTTTGATCCCTTATAGTGCTTTAAGTCGCTAAATTGGGTCTACTTAAAAATTGTATGAAAATTTTCTTAGTACCTTGGTTTAAATATAAACTTAAGGTGAGTATCTTGATCTAACACTCTTGGGAATTATTAACCAATGACCCCCTATTTAGGTAAATTACAGACACGGACAATAAAACTTGCTGCAAAGAGAAATAGAAGGAGAAGAAAGAAAGAATCTTAGGATGACAAAAGATAAAAGTCTGTCTGAGCTTCCCCCTTAGGTTAAAATTTCCTTTAATGAACACTTTTTCAAACTTTTCTGTTTTGGATAGGTTTGGAAAACTGAACAACACCTTCTTGTGAAGAACAGAAGAATGAATTTTACCAAATTTTATGAATTTAGTTGATCTTCCCCCACTTAGACGAAAGTTGTACCGAACTTGAGTACCGCTGCGACCAGTTGTACCGAACCTGAGTACCGCTGCGACCAGTTGTAAGGTTGACCCTCCTTGCAGGGCTAATAAATTTGGTAGCGTGATACAAACTAAGGCGTTGGGTAAGAATCGGTACTCAGAATTCAGTGACAACTGATTTTATTTATAAAAAAAGATAAAAGGAAAAATATTCTAATTCTATTTATGTTGACTATTTCCAAACCTCTTCTAAGGTCAAATGATCTACTTGTTCAAATCCACCAATGCAAACCGAAAAGAAAAAGATCAAGTTAATCCTAAGCTAACGAATGTTTCAACTTAAAGGGGTTACACTTGAACAGCTAGTCAAGGCTTGAGTTCTGGGTTATAAACATCCTTTAGCTCAAGCTATTTTTGAGCTAAGCTAAGAATAACCGTACTTGCTTTTAATTCCAATTTTCATTAACCCAAACCAAGAGATTATTTTATTATTTCTTGATAGGATTGTGTATTCCTTTGATCTTTATTAAGCTTTAATTTTAGCAGGGAAACTTAATTGAAAATATCTGGACATAAAGGTTTAGAAACTCTTAATCTGGTAATATTGTTCCCCTTTTTCCCTTAACCTGCTTGTATAAACATTAAAGTTACTTTTGTATAAACATGCAGTACGGGGTTAACGAAATGAAAGAGTGATTAAAAAGGGGAGCGGTTTATTCCTCTTCGTATAAACGTCTGAAGATTGCACAAAGGGGGGGGTTAAGTAAGATTAGGGTCTGATAATTCCAATTTTCGGATATAAGGTCTGTATAAAGTCAAGCTAAGTCTCAAGGGACTCTTGGCTGAAAAGGGGAAGCCCAAATGGCTCTCCTAGCTTTCTCTTCTTGGTTGAGGTTTTCTTTCCTCCTAAAACTCTCAGTTATTCAAAGCTTAAATTTCTGGGAAGAAATTTAATTTGGCTTATTCTAACCCTAAAAAAATGCTGTTTTGTCCAAATGGCTCAAGCCTTGTTTAGGTTAAAATACGAATGAAACCATAAGTCTCAAAATCATCAATTTCTCTTATATACGTATTCAAATTATCTCCAAGTGACAGAAAGCCTTTTAGAGGTTTATCTTCTTATTTTAACCTTTATCTTCAAACTTTTATCCCCAAGGAGAATTTTAGACAGACAGTGGTAGCTAATCGTTATTACAAAGTAAACACTTACTCGTTGTTCAATTTCCAAAAAAGACTACCCTGTTTTTGTTCCTCAATCCCTATTTTAAGTTCTCTCTATTTTGTTCTTCTTTCCTGTCATTGGTCAGACACCAGTTTGATGTCATTCAAACAATAGTTCTTTATTGCAAAGTTAGTATCTATTTTCTCTATTAAAAAAACCCTGTTTTTGGTCATGCGATTCAAATCGCGTAATATCTTTACTGTTGACCCCTTTGATTTTGAAACGGCAGTCCGCTATTTGTATTTGCATTTTATGGTCCTTGTTGAATCAAGGGTGCAATTGTTCAAAATCTAGCTAATGTTGTTTGTTTCCTTGCACAAAGAAAATTAATACTTCGTTACTCTTATCATTACGCAAAAGTCATACTTTGCTATCTTTACAATTTATTCAGGTTATGATGGCTTTCCCACATTTTTACACTATTTTCTTTTTTTAAATATACCCCCTATCAATAATTATCTTTGTATACCAAATTTAAATACGGTTAAACTGCTTGGTGCGCAGTTGGACAACGACGTCAAATGGGACACTCACATTTCCCACTTGTTTAAGTCTGGTAATTTTCTGCTTAAATATTTGTCCCCTCTCAAATGGTTCTCCTTATCAATCCAGAACCTTAAAATAATTTATTGTTCTTATATAAGACCCTGTCTTGAATATGCTTGCCCTGTCGGGCACTCTGGGATGACGAAAGACCAATATTCTAAAATTGAAAGTATTCAAAAAAGAGCAATAAAAATTATTCTGGGGAAGGCCTATGCTACATGCGATGAAGGTTTGGCTAGACTTGAACTTATTACATTGGAATCACAACGACACTTTCTTACCATGAACTTTTGTCACAAGTGCCTTAGTACTGACTATCATCGACGTTTTCTCCCTCCCTTTAAAGAAAATCCCCCCACCCTTCCTAATACAAGACTCAATGCTCATAGAGCTCCAAATACCCAACTGGACCTGTATCCCCAGATGTTGACCATGAGGTACAAAAACCCTTTTGTCCCCTATTTTGTTTCCTATTTTAATAGTTGATATAAATTTTATTTTATGTGTTTCCCCTAACATCTGGTTTGTTATTGATTCAATTTTTTGTGTTATGTTTATTCCCTAACATCTGTTTTGTTATTGTAATTCTGACGTCCTTATCCTAGCTTTTGTGATATTTTAACCAATACATCATATTGTATTCTATTCTAAACAAAAATGAGCAAAAATAAAATCAAATAGTCTACCAAACGTGAAACTACCACAAATCAGCATCGATAAATAAATGAAACCCAAAACGAACAGAAATTACAATAAATAACCGAATCAAACTCTAAACGAGCAGAAATTAACTTGAGTAGGGCTCAAAACCCCTATGCCTTCCCAAGGCCTGAACATAATTTGCACTTTACTAAAAAAATTAAATGTTATTACTGTTATAATATTTTTAATAAATGTTATATCAGTATTTGTATAATAATGTATAATATTATATCAGTATATACATTCCTGAATCAATGTCAAATGGCAATTTTTTTCAAAAAGCAGTTTTCGCTTTTGGTCACTATGGGCTGTGGTTTGCTCTGTACTTAGTTGCAGCTACTACTGCCACCATGATATTTAGGGGAGACGGGGGCATTGTGGACACTTTTTCACAGGATTGCAAATAACTTTTCACTAAGACTCTTTTTTACACATCCGATTCTACCAAAATTAACTTCAGTATGTTAGCTTTATTTAAGGTATTCACAACAAACTTGTACCTCTTACCAGATTCTCATGGGAAGTGACAAAACGAAAAGAGGCAAAAGTGTCCATATACCTGGATTACCGGGGTATAACGGATACTTGGTATGGTTAATTTGGACACTGATGTCCATTATACCCTGGACCGCTTAAGTCAGAAATAGAAGAGTAAAAATCAGAAGTAAAAAAGAGAGTAAAAGAGAAGTATAAGAAATCAGAAAGAGAAGAGTTGGATGTCTATTGAAAATGTATCGAATATATATAACAACTAGGTATGCAGTGACAACTTAGGCAATTTTCAGCTGTAGGCTTTAATTCAACTCAGCTGTTGAGCTGTGGTACTTTAAGCAATCACGACTACTTGATGTCAAATTGGGACAGGTTCACTTGAAAAACAAGCTGTTCTGCTTGTCGCATAGTGCCACCAGTAAATAATGGAGGCCCTATGTTCATTTTGATGCTTGCTCTGCCCAATGTAAAAATCTGATCTGTTCTCGTAAACTTCATGAAAGGCACAAGTCTTTTCAAATAGAGTACCTTATATTAGTCTTCCTTCTTTGAAACTATCATCCCAACTGAGTAGGATGAGATTTCCCCTAATTTTCCCTCTAAGCCAAGTACATAGTCACCAGTTATCACTTTTTCATAATCAATGTCTCCCGCAACATCTGCATGCATGCTTTCATCATCTGAGTCACTTAGATTGAATTCTTCTTCCTTTTCATCCTGAATACTTTCTATGGTGTCAAAACTCTGGACCTTTTTCCCTTTTTTTTGCTAAGTTTTACCTTGTTATTTCTCACTTTTTTCTTTCCCTTAGCTTTTGGTGTTCATTCAGCGAAGTCTTTTATCAGTTGATTTTAACAGGTGTGTCAGTGGCTATAATGTTCTTGGTCCTTTTGCGGTTGGTAATATTTTTTCTGGCACTGGCCTTAGGGTGAGGAGAAATCTGTTCAAGGGAGATATTTGAGCATACAGGCGTTTCTTGTCGTAATTCTGAAGATACAGTAGAAGATGTGCTTGGTTTAGACGGACCATTGATTTCATGAGGATTAATGCTCGGAGTGGCTTGTTCTGCACGATCAGAGACATAGGAACTCAATAATTCGGCATCCGTAAAAAAATCACGGTTGAAGGGATAGACTCCAGAAACTCTGAAGCCAGACTGAATATTCTGCGGCGGGAAAGCCTGTGGAAAAGCAGTGCCAAGCAGTTGTGCAATATTATCAATCTTGATGAGCTGACCAGGATGATTAAGCATCCACGCATCGGCAGCTCTATTGTCGTGAGTTTTAATGGTCCAAACAGAGAACTATCCAGGGCCCGAAGCTTGTTACTTGTGTGTGGTGGGATAGTAAGTATCACAATTCCATTCAGTTTAGCATATTCTACTGATTCGGGGCTTATATGGCTTGCATGGTTGTCCATGATCAATAAGACTTTTGAGGCAAAACTACATCGTGTGTGCTTTCGAAACTGCTTAAGAAACTCTAGAAAGGTTTCAACAGTCATCCATTCGCTTATATAAGCAGCACCATTTGTGCCAGTAGGGGCACCAGGGACTATACGATCTTTGAAGTGAATACGTGGAAAGACCATAAAGGGGGTACTTGCTACACCTGTAGCACTAACTGCACAACATACCCCTTACTAGCTCACCCCTATCGGCTAATTTTAGTTGACAAACTTGTTTAGCACCTTTTGGAGCTAACACTTTCTTAAGCTTCGGCACAGTTGTAAGACCAATTTCATAAACATTCCATATAGCATAAGCTTCAAATTTCTCTTTTTTTAACAGAGCTAAGTAATTTTCAAAAAACTCGTTGACTGTTGTTTCATTGAACGCTGTTGCCCGAGCAATGCTCGAGCAAAGCTCGTGGAGAACAGATAGACACACTTGGCTTTCTTTTCAGGAAGAACGTAAAACAATCTGCACCAGTAGTTTTATTATTTTCCCACCTGCCCGGAAGCACTTTCTTTTTCAGTTTTGCTGATAAGCAAGAATACGACATTTTTTTGGGCTGAGTTCATAGTGTAGCTTAGTAGCTTTTGTCTGATAATTAGCTAGATTGTTTTCTTAAATACCAATTAATGTTTTTTTAATACCTTTATCAGGTTGAAAAACCTCTGATTCTTACTCAAGTTTATTTAAAGGCACTTCCTTCCAAAGTTCTACTCGTCTTATCAGGCTTTCTCGATAAATGCTGAGTTTCTTCTTGGAAACACCAATGCGAATCATTAGCAAAGCTTCTTTAATTGTCTCCCCGTCTGTTAAAAAAGGTAAAAGGTAAAGGATGCGGCACTAGACCCTTAAGGTCCAAACCGGCGGTGCTGATCTCCGTTTCGTGGCCCTTCAGCCAGGAAATGCAATGGGGGGCTGGGGGCCAGCCAACCTATGCTTTCGCAAACCCTTCCTGTTTTACCTTCCCCAGATTTCTCCAGGTACCCATTTAGAGCTGGGTTGACTCTGGCTAAGCTTACAGGGTCACACCACTGACCCGCGTCCCAAACCAAGAAACTGACCACACCAGTTATAGAACCCGAATTCTCGAATTCTCAGCCCAGCGCGCGTCCACTTAGCCAGAACGGCCCCGTCTGTTAAGCCCCTGGTTAACTTTCTTAGATATTTTCTTACCATCTGAAACAGAAATATCTGTTATAATCTAAATGTGCAGTATATTTTACTGTTATTGGGGCATCATGGACACCCCTGTCCATATTACCCTGATTTTTGATGTCCATATTGCCCCTTAATCAGTTACAATAAAAAAATTAAAGCATGTCCTCTAGACAGAGTGCTACTTCAAATTATAAGTGCGCAATGCCTAGTCTAAACAGTACTCTCTTGAACAGACCCTAAACACATTGTGAAACTACATACTGCTTGCTGAAAATTTTAATTCAGTTAAAACAAAGAAATTTACTTCACATTTGAAAACTCCAAGTTTATGCTCTCAGAAATGAATGCATAATCCAAACGACAGATGTCATTTACTACGTGCCTCTACCATTATCGCCAACTATTTTGGCTATAATAAACTTTAATCTAGAGTCACCTGGAGCACATAGGAGTAGGGTGTCCATATTAACCAAGTGTCCATATTGCCCCAGTCTCCCCTACATTGCTCCTTGTTAATCATATGCTCAATCAATCAGTTATCATATCCTGGTGGCATTGATTCTCTTTCAAATTCGAAAGACACGAGTTCGAGCCACCTTGCGGTAACCAATATCATATGATATTAAATGAGTTTGTCTACCAATTTGGTTACTGGTGAGCATCCATTGATTGCATGATTCCGATATGATTGCATCCGTAATAAAATGAATGGACTTTAGCAACAATGAAAAAACACAATCCTGTGCAGTTTAATTTTTATTTTGGATATATGAAAACAGACCAAATAGCAAAGGGGATAGGCAAATTGTCTGAAGTAATGAAAATCCAAATATCTCCCTTGAACTGATTTCTCCTCGCCCTAAGGCCAGTGCCAGAAAAAATATTACCAACCGCAAAAGGACCAAGAACATTATAGCCACTAAGACACCTGTTAAAAATCAACTGATAAAAGACTTCGCTGAATGAACAGCAGAAGCTAAGGGAAAGAAAAAAGTGAGAAGTAACAAGGCAAAAATTAGCAAAAAAAGGGGAAAAGGTCCTGAGTTTTGACAGCATAGAGAGCAGTCAGGATAAAATGGAGGAAGAATTTCATCTGAGTGAATCAGATGATGAAAGCATGCATGCAGATATTATGGGAGACATTGATTATGAAAAAGTAATAACTGGTGACTATGTATTTGGACTAAAGGGAAAATAGGGTAAATCTCAACCTGCTCAGTTTGGATGACAGTTGCATAGGAGGAAGACTAATATGAGGTACTCTATTTAAAAAGACTTGTGCCTTTCCTGAAGTTTACGAGAACAGATGAGATTTTTACATTGGACAGAGCAAGCATCAAAACAAGCAGATCTGCTTGTTTTTCAAGTGAACCTGTCCCAATTTAACATCAATTAGTAGTGATTGCAATTAGTAGTGTTTAATTTAGTTTCATACCTCCTCTAAATGACCTGAAATGAAAACTTGATACAATTTACAAAGAAATTTGTTTACTTTCTTTGATAGCTTGGATACACTTACGCAAATTTGATTTGATTAAATTTTAAGTGCAGAAGTAGCCCCAAAAGTTTGAACACAATACCCTCAGTCGTTCTTGGGATACTGCTGAGATGCTTTATTGGGAATTAGCATTAACACAGTGCGTTTTTATTTAATCTTAAGGCAACATTTATTTTTTAAACATAATGGGAAAATGGTAGGTTGAGCGTGGGAGGGGGATTAGTTACCCTCCAATCACTTCCGAATTTTAAAAAGGGCACCAGTCCTTTCTATTTTCAATCGAATGAGCCCTTTTCGAAGTTCCTACGAAAATTCCTTCAATACGAAGTGCACTGGTCTAAAAAAAAATAATGCATTATACAAACATTGATCCTTACAATAAAAAAGTTAAGGCTTCCGATCACTTTAGAATATAAAAAGGGCACTAGGCCTTTCAACTTCCAAACGAATGAGCGCTTTTTAAGTTTTTACGACAACGCTTTCCAGAAAATCCTCATATACCCCAAGGGTATAACTTACAAACCTTGCCCTGAGGGATGTGGGGGAGGGGTTGTCATCCTTAAAGACCTAATTTCCAAATCATTCAACTACGTTGAATAAAATAGCTATCTAAAAATTTTGATTAGATGTGTTTGGGGCAAAGGTTGGCGTGAGAGGGGGGTTAGTTGCCCTCAAATTAATTTCGACACTATTAAAAAGGGCACTAGCCTTTGAAATTCCCTGTCCAATGAGCCCTTTTTCAAGTCTCTACGACAAAGATTTCAATAAAACCTTATATGCCCCCAGGGCATAACTTATAACCCTTGCCCTGAAGACGGTGGGGGAGTGTTCTAATCAAAAGTATAATTTCGTGAACTTTAAGTTGCGTGGAACAAAATGGCTATCTCAAATTTTTGATTGGATGTTTTTGGGGAAATGGTGGGCGTGGAAGGGGTGTTGGATGCCTTCCAATCACTTTCGAATATTAAAAACGGCACTAGCCATTTCAATTTCCAATCGAATGAGCCCTTTTTGAAGTTTCTACGACAACACATTCTATAAAAAACTTATATGCCCAAGTGCATAACTTACAACCCTTGCCCTGAGGGCTGTGGGGGAGATGTCATCCTCAAAGACCTAATTTCGAAACATAAAACTACGTTGAATAAAATGGCTATCTCTAAATTTTGATTGGATGCGTTTGGGAAAAGATGGGTGTGAGAGGGGGGTTAGTTGCCCTCCAATCACTTTCGACTGTTAAAAAGGGAACTAGCCCTTTAAATTTCCAGTCGAATGAGCCCTTTTAAAGTTTTTACGACAACGCTTTCTATTAAAACCTTATATGCCCCCAGGCCATAACTTACAACCCTTGCCCTGAAGGTTGTGGGGGAGTGTCCTTCTCATAAACATAATTTCTATCTGGAAATCAACTACGCTGAACAAAATGGCTATCAAAAAATGTTGATTGGATGTGTTTGGGGAAAAGGTGGGCGTGAGAGGGGGTTAGTTGCCCCCAAATCACTTTCGACTATTAAAAAGGGCACTAGACCTTTGGATTTCCAATTGAATGAGCCGCTTTTGAAGTTTCTACGACAAAGTTTTCAATAAAAACTTATATGCCCCCAGGGCAAAACTTATAACCCTTTCCCTGAAGACTGTGGGGGGAGGGTCCTGCTCAATGGTATAATTTACTGAAATTTAAACTGCGTGGAACAAAAAGCCTTTCTCAAAATTTTGATTGGATGAGTTTGGGGAAACGGTGGGCAAGAGGTGGGCATAGTTGCTTTCCAATCTCTTTCGACTATTAAAAAGGGCACTAGCCATTTCAATTTCCAATTGAATTAGCCCTTTTTGAAGTTTCTACGACAACGCGTTCTATAAAAAACTTATATGCCTCCAGGGCATAACTTACAACCCTTGCCCTGAGGACTGTTGAGGGTTGTCATCCTCAAATACCTAATTTTCAGAAGTTTCAACTACGTTGAACAAAATGGCTATCTTAAAATTTTGATTAGATGTTTTGTGCGAAAACGTGGGCGTGAGAGGGGGGTTAGTTGCGCTCTAGTCACTTTCGAATATTAAAAAGGGCACTAGCCCTTTGAATTTCCAATCGAATGAGCCTTTTTTGAAGTTTCTACGACAACGCTTTCTATAAAAAAAACCTTATATGCCCCCAGGGCATATAAGGCATACATAACTACGCTGAACAAAATGGCTGTCTTAAAATTTTGATTGGATGTGTTTCCGGAAATAGTGGGCGTGGAAGGGGTGTTAGTTGCCTTCCATTCACTTTCGACTATTAAAAAGGGCACAGGCCACTCCGAATTTCCAATTGAATGAGCCCTTTTCGAGGTTTCTACGACAACTTCTTCGACACGAAGTGCCCTGGTCTAAAGGAACAAAAACAATAAATAATAACGACGTTTTGCCAATGTCGTTCTTATATGCCCCCAGGGCATAACTTAAACCCTTGCCCTGAGGGTTATGGGGGAGTGACATCCTCAAAAAAATATTTTCTATCTGGAAATCAACTACGCTGAACAAAATGGATTTCTCAAAATTTTGATTGGATGTGTTTCGGGAAATGGTGGGCATGGAAGGGGTGTTAGTTGCCTTCCAATCACGTTCGACTATTTAATAGGACGCAAACCACTCCGATTTCCAATTGAATGAGCCCTTTTTGAAGTTTTTACGACAACTTCTTCGATACAAAGTGCCCTGGTCTAAAATAAAAATTAAAAAATAAAAATAATACTGTATGTTAACATCCGTCTTTTATGTCTCCAGGGCATACCTTAAAACCTTGCCCTGAGGGTTTTGGGGTAGTGTCCTCCTGAAACATATTTTCCATGTGGAAATCAACTACGCTGAACAAAATGGCTATCTCAAGGGGCAGTGCTATTGCGCTGCCTATGAGCAGCGCTATTGCAATGCCTATGAATTCTATTGATATTAATCTTAAGAGTAAAGAACAAAAACTGATAATTGCAGGAACTGGACTTACTTCAACAATCAGATAGCTTTGAAAAGTTGCATTACGAAAAGATATTAAATTGCTTAAAGAACAAGAATAGGTAATTGCAAAAACATTTTAATACGGGATTTACAACAATTCAAAAACCTTAAACGAGAAAATCAAAAGTTTTAAGCTTAGTTATTTTGCTTTCTTCTTCATTTTGGATTTTCATTACTTCAGAAAATTTTCCAATCCCCTTTGCTATTTGGTCTTTTTTCATATATCCAAGGTAAAAATTAAACTGCACAGGATTGCGTTTTTTCATTGTTGCAAAAGTACATTCCTTTTATTACCGATGCAATCATATCGCAATCATGCAATCAATCGATGCTAACCAGTAACCGAGTTGGTGGACAAAATCATTTAATATCATATGATATTGATTACCGCAAAGTGGCTCGAACTCGCGTCTTTCGAATTTGAAATAGAATCGATGCTACCGGGAAACGATAACTGATAACAAACGATGTATTTCTTAGCATATAATTAGCAAGGAGTAATATACATATAATGGTGGCAGTAGTAGCTGCGACCAAGTAAAGAACGAAAAACACCCCATACTAACCAAAAGTGGAAAACTGCTTTTTGAGAAAAAATTCCCATTTGACATAGATTCAGGAATGATAACTTTTACTTATATTTCTATTGCTTTTAATCTTAAGAGTAAATAACAAAACTGGCAATTGCAAAAATCGAACTTACTTAAACAATCACATATCTTTGAAAATTTGCAGTACGAAACGATATTAAATTGCTTAAAGATTTACAACATTTACAACAAATTAATTACAATATTAAAATTTACAACAAATTAAAAACCAGGTAAAAATTAAACTGCACAGGATTGAGTTTTTTCATTTTTGCAAAAGTCAATTCGTTTTATTACCGATGGTATTCCATACTTTGAAAAAGATTGCCGACCATATATTGAGGACTTAAATACGGATGATCGTTTCCGTGTCTTTCGAATTTGAAAGAGAGTCCATGCCACCGGGATACGATAACTGATTATAAACGATATATTACTGAGTATATGATTAGCAAGGAGCAATATGCATATCATGGTGGCGGCAGTAGCTGCAACCAAGCAAAGAGAAAACCACAGGCCATATGCGATTTACAGCAATTCAAAAACCTTGACAAGAAAATCAAAAGTTTTAAACTTAGCTACTTTTCTTTCTTCTTCATTTTTGATTTTCATTAATTCAGACAATTTGCCAACCCCCTTTGCTATTTGGTCTGTTTTCATATATCCAAGGTAAAAATTAAACTGCACAGGATTGTGTTTTTTTCATTTTTGCAAGAGTCAATTCGTTTTATTACCGATGGTATTCCATCCTTTGAAAAAGATTGCCGACCATATATTGAGGACTTAAATACGGATGATCGTTTCCTTGAACCTAAGGAAATGTCATTGATATTGGTTATCGCAAAGTGGCTCGAACTCGTGTCTTTCGAATTTAAAAGAGAATCCATGCCACCGGGATACGATAACTGATTATAAGTGATGTATTATTGAGCATATGATTAGCAAGGAGCAATATACATACCATGGTGGCAGTAGTAGCTGCAACCAAGTAAAGAAAGAACCACAGCCCATAGTAACCAAAAGTAAAAAACGTGTTTTTTGAGAATAAATTGACATTTGAAAATCAAAAGAAAATCAAAGGTTTTAAGCTTAGTTATTCTGCTTTCTTCTTCATTTTAGATTTTCATTACTTCAGACAATTTGCCAATCCTCTTTGCTATTTGGGCTGTTTTCATATATCCAAGGTAAAAATTATTCGTTAAAGTGAAAGCTGGAAAACTGAAATATACAACTGAATCAGCCTCCGATCCTAAAAAAACAAAATGCAATACGAAATTGATTATTAGATTACCAGCATTGCTTGGTAGAGAACCGAGCATTTTCACTCGCTGGGGAGTTGGAAATCTTGGCAAGAGCGCTTGGCGATGATCGTTTCCATGAACTTACAGATAACCAAAAGTAAAAAACTGCTTTTTGAGAATAAATTGACATTTGACATTGATTCAGAAATGTTAACTTTTACTTATATTTCTATTACTATTAATCTTAAAAGTAAAGAACAAAAATTGGTATTTGCAAAAATCGGACTTACTTCAACAATCACATATCTTTGAAAAGTTGCAGCACGAAAAGATATTAAATTGTTTAAAAAAACTGATAATTGCAAAAATATTTTAATACGGGAGTTACAACAATTTATAAACCTTAGAAAGGAAAATTAAAAGTTTTAAGCTCAGCTATTTTTCTTTCTTCTTCATTTTGGGTTTTCATCACTTCAGACGGTTTACCAATGCCCTTTGCTATTTGGTCTGTTTTCATAATATCCAAGGTAAAAATTAAACACAAAGGATTGCGTGTTTTATTGTTGCAAAAGTCCATTGGTTTTATTACCGATGGTATTCCATACTTTGAAAAAGATTGCCGACCATATATTGAGGACTTAAATATGGATGATCGTTTTCTTGAACCAAAACCATTGTCATTGATAATGGTTACCGCAAAGTGGCTCGAACTCGTGACTTTCGAATTTGAAAGAGAATCCATGTTGGCAGTAGTAGCTGCAACCAAGCAAAGAGCGAACCACAACCAATAGTAACCAAAAGTGAAACACTGCTTTTTGAGAATAAATTGACATCTGACATTGATTCAGGAATGTAAACTTTTACTTATGTTTCAATTGCTATTAACCTTAACAGTAAAGAACAAAAATTTGTAATTGCAAAAATCAGACTTACTTCAACAATCACATATCTTTGAAAAGTTGCAGTCCGAAAAGGTATTAAATTGCTTAAACAACAAAAACTGATAATTCCACCAATATTTTAATACATGATTTACAACAATTTAAAAACCTTAAACAAGAAAATTAAAAGTTTTAAGCTCGGCTATTTTTCTTTCTTCTTCATTTTGGATTTTCATTACTTCAGACAGTTTGCCAATGCCCTTTGCTATTTGGTCTGTTTTCATATATCCAAGGTAAAAATTAAACTACACAGGATTGCGTTTTTTATTGTTGCAAAAGTCTTATGGTTTTATTACCGATGGTATTCCATACTTTGAAAAAGATTGCCGACCATATATTGAGGACTTAAATACGGATGATCAATTTCTTGAACCAAAGGAAATGTCATTGATATTGGTTACTGCCAAGTGGTTCGAACTCATATCTGTTGAATTTCTAAGAGAATCCATGCCACCGGGATACAATAACTGATTATAAATGATATATTATTGAGCATATGATTAGCAAGGAACAATATACATATCATGGTGGCAGCAGTAGCTGCAACCAGGTAATGAGCGAACCACAGCCCATAGTAACCAAAAGTAAAAACTGCTTTTTTAGAAACAATTGCCATTTGACATTGATTCAGGAATGTTAATTTTTACTTATATTTCTGTTGCTATTAATCTTAAGAGTAAAAAACAAAACTAGTTATTGCAAAAACTGGACTTACTTCAACAATTAAATATCCTTGAAAAGTTGCATTACGAAAAGATATTAAATTGCTTAAAGAACAAAAATAGGTAATTGCATTTTACTGGAAAAAAATATAAAATGTTTTTACATGTATAACTTTAATAATCAAATAACTCAAAGCGAGCAGAAACTAACATGAGTGGGGCTCGATACCCCTATGCCTTCCAAAGACCAGAACGGAATTTGAACTTTACTGAAAAATATAAAATGTTTTTACTTTTATAAAACTAATAAATCAAATAATATTATCGTCTGTAATAAAAAAAAAATAGTTTACAAAATCATCTATTTAATGATTTCTTATAATACTAAAGCTATTATGGACTAGAGTGCATTGTTTAATGTAACAGCATATGTATATTAAACTGACAATGCACATTCATTGGCATTTTTCAGTAAAGTGCAACTCAAGTTCTCGCCTTGGGAAGTCATAGGGGTTCTGAGCCCTACTCATGTTAATTTCTTCTCGTTTTTAGTTTGAATCTGCTATTTATTGTAATTTCTGTTAGTTTTGTGCTTCATTGATTTATCGACACTGATTTGCGATAGAAGAGCTTTAGTAAAGGTTTTATCCTTGTATGGTATACCAGACAAATACATTAAAGTGATTAGTGCTATGTACGAGAATAACACTGCTAAGGTTAAGGTAGGAAATGAGGTTAGCTGCTGGTTGTGTATTAAATCAGGAGTTAGGCAGGGCTGTGTTCTATCCCCCTTTATATGGATTATTTTGATGGACTTTGTTTTAAGAAGCGCAGGAAAGGGAATGGAAGACCACGGAATCAAATGGGGAGGAAAAAGTCTCCGGGACTTGGATTATGCTGATGATTTAAGCATTCTAGATGAAAGTGTGAGCAAAATGAATGAAGTTTCAGAGGTTTTGCAAATTCAGGGTGCTAGAATTGGTTTGAAAATTAATGTTAGGAAGACTAAGTCACTAAGGCTAGGAATAAGTGAAGATGAAAAGGTGACGTTGGGTAATGAAAATATTGATCAGGAGGGTAGCTTCACTTACCTTGGTAGTATTATTAGTAAAGATGGTGGGAGCAGTGAACATGTTAAAAATAGAATAACCAAGGCTCAGTGTGTTTTTTCACAGTTAAAAAAAGTGTGGAAGAATAGGAAGATAAGTCTGCAAACCAAGATTAGAATATTAGAAGCTAAAGGGATGACAGTGGTTACATATGGCTCTTAAGCATGGGCGCTCCTAAAAGCGGATGAAGATTTTCTAGATGTTTTCCAGATAAATGGCCTAAGGATTGTTCTGGGTACCCGGCTGACTGACCGTATCTCAAACAATAAGCTATACGAAAAATGTGGTTCAATACCACTCTCTAGGGCTATAATGAAAGAAAGGTTGAGGTGGTTAGGGCACGTTGTGCGGATGAAGGATGACAGATTGCCGAAGTTTGTTCTTTTCGGCCAACCATCAAGGGCTAAACGGAAAGCAGGTCGTCCCCGTCTGGCGTGGTAGGACGTCATAAAGAAAGATTTAAAGGAAATGGGAACTTCGTGGGCGGGTGTAAAAAGGGAGGCTTTGAATAGATTGGGGTGGAGGAGAATCGTGCGTAGCTGTGTTGGCCTCAGGCGGCTTGGTGCTGCGGTGAGTTGTTAGTAGTAGTAGTAGTAGATATATGCAGGACTTAAATAAGGAAGACCGTTTCCTTGAACCAAAAGATATGTAATTGCCATTGCTAACTATACTATGGACAGACCCTGTCCCTCGATTTGAAGAAAAAATCAACATTAATTGTAGGAGAGTAAAAGGGAAAAACAAATTTATAAATTTATAGCCTTAGCTGCACATCAATTCTTAGAAAAAAATTGGTTACAAGAAGTAATACGTGGGCATGATTTTATCAAGAGGGCTATAAAATTTTTCATGACCACCATGGTCAAACTGTAACAACATGTATTTTTTCATCTCCAAATTACGGTGATAGGCATAAGAATAAAGGATCTGCACACCGGATACGCGGTAAAGTACCTTTAAAATTCTACAATACTTTCCCCATATTTGCCTAACCTGACCTTAGGTTTGGTCGACGCCCCAGAGACAACCAGTGGCAATGCTCCAGAGCTTAGTTGTCACAAAATATTGTTTAAGTGACAATTCATTAAATCGACAATATATTAAAGCGACGATCTGTTGAAGCGACGATTTATTGAAACGACTGAAGCAACGATTTTGTAGAAACGACGATTTGTTGAACGACGATTTGTTGAAGCGACGATATAATGAAATGACGATTTGTTGAAGCGACGATTTATTGAAGTGATGGTTTGTTGAAGCAACTCTGAAGCTGTTGCCTTAGTATTAATTAAAAAAAAATCGACAAAATAAGTTTTTCAAAGAAAAGTAAAGAAAATATAAATGTTTTTACTTTTATAACTTTGATAAATCAAGTAATATTAACATTTCGATTACTAAATATCAGTATATGTATATTAAACTGACAATGCACATTCATCTGTATTATTTTCAGTAAAGTGCAAATTTTGTTCTGGCCTTGGGAAGGCATAGGGGTTTTGAGCCCAACTTATGTTAATTTCTGCTCGTTTTTAGTTTCACTCGGTTATTTATTGTAATTTCTGTTCGTTTTGGGTTTCATTTATTTATTGATGCTGATTTTCTGTAGTTAATTTTGATTTTTTGATTGGTAGAATATTTTTTGTTTAATGCAGTTCTTTACTTTTCTTTGAAAAACCTATTTTTTGGAAAAAGTTTTATTAATTAATTTCTGTTCGTTTTATATTGACATAGTCTTTTCAGGGAAAAAGAAAATAATGTTTTAAATCTTTTCTTTTTTTTTAAGACTTTATAGTTTGGCCTGCTATTTGTATGTTGGAGAAAAATTTTCAGCAATTTTTAATAATATACACCCTTTTAAAAGTCTGGACACAAATAGTAGTGTTTAATTTAGTTCCATGCCTCCTCTAGTTGACCTGCAATGGAAAACTTGATACCATTCACAAAAAAATCTGTTTACTTTCTTTGATAGCTGGAATGCACTTACGCTATTTTGATTAGGTTAAATTTTAAGACCAGAAGTAGCCCCGAAAGTCTGAACATAATACCCTCTGTCGTTCTTGGGATACTGCTGAGATGCCTTATTGGGAATTAGCATTAGCACAGTGCATTTTGATTTAATCTTAAGGCAACATTTAGTTTTCAAACATAATGAGCAAATGGGAGGGTGGGAGTGGGAGGCGGATTAGTTGCCCTATAATAACTTTTGACTATTAAAAAGTGCATCAGCTCTTCCTATTTTCAATCGAATGAGGCCTTTTAGAAGTTCCTACCGACAGCTCCTTCAATATGAAGTGCCCTGGTCCAAACAACAACAACAACAAAAGTAATATATTATACTCACATCAATCTTTACTATAAAATGTTAAGCCTTCCAATCACTTTCAACGATTAAAAAGGGCATTAGCCCTTTGGATTTCCAATCAAATGAACCCTTTTTGAAACAACAACACTTTCTATAAACACCTTATATGCCCCCAAGGCATAAATTACAACCCTAACTCCATGGCTGTTAGAGTGGTTTTCATCCTCTAAGACCTAATTTCCAGAACTTTCAACTACTTTAAACAAAATGGCTATCTAAAAATTTTGGTTGTAAGTGTTTTTGGGGAAATGGAGGGCGCGAGAGGGGCGGTAGTCGCTCTCCAGTTACTTTTAACTATTAAAATGGCACTAGCCCTTTCAATTTTATATCAAATGAATCTTTTTGAAGTATCTACGACAACACTTTCAATAAAAATTTTATATACCCCCAGGGCATAACTTACAACCCTTGCCCTGAGGGCTGCGGGGGGTGAGTAGAATGGGGGGTACCAGCCCCACGATTCACCCCTGCTGCCACCTACAACTTTTTTGCACACTATATATAGGCATAGAGTCATTAGGGAGAACACGTGGTCAATGGGGTCAATGACCTCTTTTTCCAAGATTGATTTATTTGTTGTTTCTATGTGTAATAACTCCGGAACGAAGGTTGCACATGCGCATTGAATTCTAACAGGAACAATGTTATTGATCTAGGAGTCGAGGGGGAAGTGAATTTCCGAGAACTTGATTGCGTAATCAAAGTGTGTCAACAACAACAACAACGACCTTGACATTCGCTGAGAGCGTGTAATTACAACAACAACAACATCGACCTTGGAACACCTGTACTGTCGACCTCAATTCACCTATCGTGAATCAATAATTCCCCTTAAAAACAACAAATTAATTCCCCTTTCTTGACAGATCAATCAACCAATGACATCATCTGTCAGACTTTAAAAACTTTCGCCTAGAAACGATTCTCCAGGAATAGATCCAAGTCATTAATGTCATTGCCTCGGAAACAACTCTTTTGATCGAACTCCAAAGGATATTAATAGCCAAAGGCCATGGAAACCATTCTCCAAGAAACATCTTAGCGATGAATTGTTTTAGCGCGGGATGAATTACGTTTAGGGATTATTTGGGCGAAACTGTTTTAGACAGGTTATGGAACTATTTCGGCGAAACAGTTAGAGACATTTTGAAAGAAGATTTTAGGAAAGGTTTTAGAAGAGAATTTGAGGGTGAAACTCTGTGGTCGTTATAATACACAAGTTTCATTTGAACAGTGTTGTGAGGTTCTCTACCCCAACCCCAAAGGGTTCCAATCCTCCTACCCCAACCCCGAAGGAAGCCCCCGGTCCGCCCAGGCCCCCCCAGCGCCCCAAGGGCCCCCGGCGCCCCCAAAGGCCCACCCAGACCCCAAAAGGCCATCCCCGGGCCCCCCAAAAGCCCATCGAGCTCCCAAAGGACCAACGGGGTCCCAAAGGCCCTCCACCGGTCCCCAAAGGTCCCCCAGGCTCCCAACTGTCCCCCCGGACCCCTACAGGCCCTCCCTGTGCCCCAAAGGCCCTCCCCGTGCCCCAAAGGTCCTCCTCCGGACCCCAAAGGTCCCCCGGACCCGAGAAGCGCCGCCGGGATGCGCCG
>NC_142808.1:2862021-2946142 GCF_049724085.1 Artemia sp. Qi Xiang Cuo | reverse complement strand
ACCACCGTCAAAGGGTTTGCCACTGTCAGTATGATTTTACTAGATCTAGGAAAAAAAAGAATTTAGTAAATTTAGAGGATCTAGTAAATTTCCCGACATCTAGTAAAAAGTCATGATTTGTAGTAAATAAAACTTTTGTTATTTTTTATGAATTCAGGGGAAAAAAAATAGGGTCTATTCATTACAAAATCTGATTTCGATTACGTTAGATATTATGGCTACTATTACTCTCGTTTTCACGATTTCACGTCAACCCTAGCACTAAAAAATCTTTACTTTTCTCTTGGCTTCTTCTTGATACTCGCATTGAAAGGCAAGCTATTTAAAATCAGGACTGGTATGCCGGCTTAATTTGTTTTCAGAAAATTATCCCGGACTCTCATAACAGCTGCTACGTTTGTTAGTTAGCTTTGTCCCTTTTTAAAGACGCTGCTGGAAACAAACTTTTTCTATACTTGCCCAAGTTCTTTCTGACTGTCTGCAACTTGCCCCATTCACGTGCTGGAGCAGAGAGACAGTTCTTGATTTTGTCGGTCATCAAAACTAAAAACCAGGATAGGCTAAATGTCTCGAGTGTTTCATCCCTGATGAAAACGAAGCAACTTATTATCAGGTGGTCAAGTGGAGCACATGACTGGCTGATCCTCAACGATTTGACTCAGGCTATCAAGAATTGGAAACAAGTAGATCGCTTCAGTCAGAATTCGACACAAGTGGATACTCTAAATTTGGATGAGACCGAGGACGATTAAAACCTTTTAAGTGCGACTGTTTTTTAGTTGTGACTACATAATTTTCTTCTTACTTTCCAATTTGTATGATTTGCCTGACCTGAAGACTATTGACACAATTTTTTTAAAACTAATTATCGTATGGCGTGTAATTTCTCTTTTTCTTTGCAGCCCTAGTCCAATTTGAGGTGCACTTTATAATTCACATAATTTTACAACTAAACTGGTAGCCGATTACGTCATTTCCGTTTTGTGGTTTTTTATTCCCTTGAATACGAATGAGGGAGAATCCAGAAAAAATACGTTAAAAAAAAATCTTACATTAATTGCTTTA
The DNA here is from genome assembly GCF_049724085.1 of Artemia sp. Qi Xiang Cuo. Lineage (NCBI taxonomy): Eukaryota > Metazoa > Arthropoda > Branchiopoda > Anostraca > Artemiidae > Artemia > Artemia sp. Qi Xiang Cuo. The sequence continues at coordinate 2,945,077 of NC_142808.1, read as the reverse complement.
AAATTTTCCAGAAATCTTTGTAAGCAGCTTATCCTTTATTTAAAGACCAGACCAACTAGTGTTTTAAAACTGACAAATTTCCTCTTAAATACGCAAAATTTAAGGGTTTAGATTTCAAACCAAAAAAGAAAACTGGGGGACAAATTTCAAAAGCTGAAAGCAAAACAGAAAAAAAAAAAAAAAACAGGTGCGATTTAGTAAATTTTTCCTCTCAGATTTAGTGAATTCTTCCAGACCAAGGTGGCAACCCTGATTCTAGTGGCCAAGCTTGTGTGTTTGTATTCTCAATGCATATTGTGACTTGCAAACGCTTCTACATCGCATGCCTAAAATATTCGCTGTTTTCTATCTTTATTGAAATCATCTTAGTAACAAAAGATCTATCAGAAAGATAAAGCTAATAAGTCAATTATTTTTTCTATGTTTAGAAATGAGTCTAAAGAACGACATTTAAAAGTATTAAGCAAACAGAAAATATAACAAATACGGGTAGTGTTGTCACTACCCGTTCACTTTCGAATCTTAAAAATTGGAGACAGGATTTAAGATTTCGGGGACAAGCCTTCAAGATTCGGGGAAAAAACAAAATGGAATTTTGTTGCGAAAATTTTGGAGCCAAAATTGGTTTTAGCTTCGTTTTCTGGCCAATTAGGGCTTGGATTGAAGTAGTAAATCAAGCCTTTTACAGAGTAGGTTTTGGAGCCAAAGCATGAAATTAGAACCCATAGCTGAAAACACTTATTGCTGACATTGCGGCAAAAACTTCAAAATTGTTTTAAAATAAAAAAATAGGCTGAATTACACTCTGGAACTCCTTTGCTTTAGGTTTTACAATATCTTTGTTGCTTTATTCTCTGAGCCCAAACACAAGAATTTCATGTCATTTATTTTCAGAAAGATGACAGAAACAGAGTACAGAAAAGCAATTATCGCCTACAAAGCAATAACATGTGCAATGATTTCTCAAAATTAAGGAATATTATTTGGCAAGCATACATAAACTTACACCAGGAGTTTAATACAAAATAAATTTCACATGAAAGTAAGGAGCAGCGTTAAAAATTAAAACGAATAGAAACGATAACATAATAAGGGGCATTGTCTCCTTTAAATACCCAACTATTAACGCTGAAGTTTTTAGTAGTTCAGTTTCTTATTGTTCTATTTAAACGACAATTGTGTTTCGACAGTCGTTCTTACAGAATCGGGACAAATTTCAAACTTAAGCGTAAAGAAAGAGATATTGAAGAGGGGGCAACCCTCTTCATATATGTACTTTTTTTCGTTCCAATGTTGCTCCTCAGGCGTACTTTTAGATGAAAAAAACTTTTTTCTTATTTTATTTCGAAAATTTCATCCCCCAGAAACCTTCTCCATGGAAAGTTCTCTCTGCAGGAAATTCTTTTACAGAACATTCAATCCTTTATCTGAAAAAAGTATGCATACTTCCCAATAACACATATTATACGTAAAAAATTTGCAAATTTTATATATTCAAGAACTGTCCCTAGGGTCTTTAGGAGGTCAAATTCACTCCAAAGACAAATTTATTGGGTCTCTAAACTATACTGAAGAAAATGGCTAAAGTATCTCTAAACTTTGATCAAACGATTTTTTTTGGGGAAAGGGCATGATCAGTTATAAACTGATCCTTAATTTGTTTACTAGCTTTATCGAACACTTTGTTGCCACACTTAGTAAAATGTTACTAGATTTAGTAAAAACGGACACGGGCCCCAGTTAGTAAACTCAGGGGTGGCTCGAAGGGGGTGATACCCCCCCCCCCGCCCCCTGACTCTTGCTAAGTTGTATCAGTCGTTTATTTTGGCCTCATCCAGGTTCCGGGCGCTCATCTCAGTCAGTGACACTCCGAGTCGTTTTTCTTCCTCCTGGAAAGACTTTCACTCAAAGACAAGGTCGTTTAAATTAAACCAGGTTTCATAACCCCGTTAGGTCTCTTGTGAAATGACTCCCATAGGGACTGGACTGGCAGCAACTCGCTTTGTTTCAAAACCTGTTCTTACTCGCATATAATTTGTGTCTGTCTCAGATAGGTCGTTCAGATTGAGCCTCTCAACATTATTGTAGGTTATTTGTTAAAGTGAAGTCTGACTGGATAACATGAATAAACCGAAAGTGAGGGACAAGGTTGCGTGCACGGACTGTGGGTCAAACTTTGACTACGAGTGGAAAAGAAGGCTTGAAATTTCTAAACACAATCGAAAATTAATCAGAATTCAAATGACAGGAACCCTGCGAAACCCCTTTGAAGCAAGTGTATCTAGGACAGTGAAAAAAGCTCGATTACAAAACGAGTTTGAGGTTGAGGTGGATGCAGCGCTTGAAAAGGACAAGGAAGATTTGTCCATATACCCAGAATTTGTTTCCCAGGGCAGGGGTGGTTCTGAAGACGCAAGAATAGCTCATTCCAGTCTGGAGGTAAGTTTTTGGCTACGACTCTAGTGAAACATAGTTACAAACTCGGCTTGTCTGCGAAACTTTCCGTGGAGATGTCCCCATAACATAATTTCCTCTTGGCAAACGCCCCCATGGCGAAACGTCCCCAAACATGAATTTAGTACTTCGCCTTGTTCTTTAGGTGCATTGTCGTTAAATAGCAGCCGAATTTGTTTTTAAAGTGAAAAGAAGAAAAGGTAAATTTAAAGTGTTATCATTATAACTTTCTTCGATTTTTTTTTGTTTTTGCGTATATATTATGGTGGTTTCTTGTGTTAAAGAAAGTTATAATGATAGAAATCTTTCTTTAGGTTTTGTTATTGTTATTAAATTTAATAGTTTGTTTTAGTTCCTTTTTTGGGGGGGGGGGACATGACGGATCACTATTTGGAAAATTTTATGAGTTGGTAAGAGATAGCCACCGTAAGAAGAGTTTCCTGTGGGGGAACGACAGCCTTTTCTACGGTTAAGGCAAGTTTTTTATAATGGAAAAGTTTTAGGTAGTGTATGGTGCCTTATTGTGTGTCCAGTTCGGCTGGATTGATATTTGAAAAAGTGTAGGTGACGCATAAAAGTTAAGAATTAGATTTGTTGCTTAAAGTGAATTTGTCATAGAGAGGAGAGGAGGTGGGATTTAAAAAAAATAATAAGAAAATAGGCGTATTGTCGAAGTAAAAATGAGACCAAAGATTTCGATGGGATCCCAAAAATTGGAATATTATTGGACTTCTTGGTCCAGACAATCGGGTTTGTAGATTTCCGGTCTTCGCCAGACCCGTAAGCATTTTAGCATTTTTCCCTAATCAATCGCTTAAAAATGTAAAAAAAAATGATACCGAAGTGGGGTTTTCGACGGATTACGACCAAACGGATATTCCGCTGAGAACACCAAGTTCAGATATGGATTTAGCAGCTATGTTTACGCCTAAATATCATCTCCAATCGACAATTGAATTTAGAAAAATCCTTTACTTTTACTGAATTCCCGATTTTACCAATTCCGTGCGAACTACTTGTCCGGCAGGAAAATAAAGTTCAAAAACAGATTCAGCGTGTTTCATTACCCCTGTATCGAAACTCTAATTAAGGTCAGAAAAACATTTTTACCAATTTTGGCCTGATTCCGGGCAAACTAATTGTCCGGTAAAAATATAAAGTGACGGATGAGCAAGTATGGATTCAGTGTGCAATTTTACTCTATTTCGAATTTATAATCGACTTCATAACAAACTTTTATTTCTAGTATGCTCAATTTCCGGTTAAAAACGAAAGTAGTATGTCCCCTTACCCCTTATACTTCGGATTTTATTTTTGTTATACAAAATTTCCGGTTTTGGCAGGATTCTGAGCAAACTACTTGCCCGGCCCAAAAAAAACTTCAGATACAGATTTAGCATGTATCTTTACCCCTGTACCGAATCTGTAATTGCCTTGCAGACACATTTTTATTTCTTCCAGATTTCCAGTTTCGGACGCATTCCGGAGTAAATAGTTGTCCGGGAAGAAAATAACGGTTGAAAACGAATTCAGTATGTGTCCTTACCCTTACATCGAACCTCTAATCAACTACTGATGCAACTTTTGCTGTTAATTATTTTTCCGCGTTTGGCTAGATTCCGGGCGAACTATTTGTCCAGCAAGAAAATTAGTTTCCGATATAGATCCAGCATGTCTCCTCACACCTCTAAGTTAACGATGTTATCTACTTTTAAAATATCTTTAACAAACCCCCACCCCTAGATATAGAGGTACATAGCCCATCTACGAAACTGACCTGTACTTTCACCCAAAGAATCCTCACACCAAGTTTGACCAAAACATATATAGGCCTACTCATTCGAGAGTTATCATGCTTACAGACGGACAAATTGTACTAAGTCACAGATATCCTGTCACTTACGTTTGGGATCCCAAAATTTTAAGATTTTGCATCGAATATTTAGTAACAGTCTTATAGGCACGAAAAAGCGGATGTAGGACCAGTTTCGTAGGATATTCACCGTTTCCCTCAAAATATACAGTCTTGTCCTGGGCTGGCCTCGTACATTAGTGATCCTAGGTCGTTAAAAGCAAAGGTTGCAGTAGTAGCAGTGCTTTCTGTATTTACTGCGGAAAACTCGAAAACCCGGTATTTCTGATTAACTGTCTCCTCGTAGTCAAGCAGACCAAAGGTTTCAGTGGGATCCCAAAAAGTGGAATATTTATTAGACTTCTTTGTCCAGACAATCGGGTCTTGTAGATTTCCAATCATCGCCAGACTCCGTAAACATGTTAACATTTATCCCTAATAACCGCCTGAAAATTTACTTCTGCATCGCAATCCAAATCAAAGCTCTGTATGACTTCAGAATTAAAGTTAGCTTTTTATCAAATTTCCGGATTGCAGGATTCCATACGAATTCCTTGTCCAGTGAAAAAAATAAAGTTTAGCTAATACGGATTCAGTATTTATTTTTACTCCGAACTCGAATCTCTAATCGACTTCAAAAGAAACTTTTACCTATAGCCAATTTCAGGTTTTGGCCGGATTCCAGGTGAACTGCTTATCCGTCGAAGAAATAAAGTTCAAAAATGAATTCAGCATTTTTCCTTATCCCTATATCAAATTTCTAATCGACTTTAGAAATAAACTTTAATTCTACCAAATTCCCGGTTTTGGCATTTACGAACTTGGCTTGTACTTTGACCCAAAGGATTCTCACACCAATTTTGAACAAAATTTCTCAATCCCTTGCTAGGTATCAGTCACTAACGTTTTAGGATCAGAAAAAGCGGAAGCCTAATCTGGCTCAAACAGAGTCAAACAAGGATAATGCAAAAATCAGTGGAGTTCTATTGGGGTGGATAATAATGGCGTAAGAAGTTCGAGATCTCGGAATCTGACATAACTAAGATAAGGCGGGTCTGATGCTTTAATAAAACCAATCAGATAGATAAAAAAAATCAATCAACTAAATAGCGCAGAAAATTCTGATCAAGGAGTTATGTCACAAACATGAAAAACAAACGAGAGATCAACTGATATAGCCCACAAATAAGCCAATAAACTATAACACAAAAAGAAAAAAGGACACACTGCAAAATTTTGAGGTCTTAAATTAATCCGCTTTGAAAGAATATTATAATATTTTAGCCGTAGACGTTTTCTTGGGATCCCAAAACGTAAGTGACGGAGACCAATTTGTCCGTCTGTTAGCACTATAACTCTCGAAGGGGTTGAGATATTTTGTTCAAACTTGGTGCCTTTTGGTCAAAGTAAAGGTCAAGTTCGTAGATGGGCTCCCTAGCTCTATATTTGGGTGTGAGGGAGGGGGTTTCAAGTTAAGGGGCGAACAAATATTTTTAAATGCCAATGAGATAGTCACTTTAGGGGTAAGTAGAAATGCTGAATAAAAAGGTGAAATTTATTTTCACGCCGGACAATTGGTTCGCCCAGAATAAGACCAAAACCGGAAATTTGGAGGATGTTCTTGAAGCTGATTAGAGGGTTGACATAGAGGTAAGGAGACATTCTGAATCCGTTTTTTGGCTTCATTTTCTTACCGGACAAACAGTTCGCCCGGAATCCGGTTTGGAAGAAGGTAAAAGTTGTTCCTGAAGCTGATTAGAGGGTCGATATAGGGGTAAGGAGACATTCTGAATCCGTTTTTCAGCTTCATTTTCTTACTGGACAAGCAGTTCGCCCGGAAAGCCAAAATTAGTAATTTGACGGAAGGTAAAAGTTGTTCCTGAAGCTTATTAGAGGGTCGACATAGGGGTAAGTAGACCTGCTGAATCCAAGCCTGAAATTTATTTTGACGCCAGAACATTGAGTTCGCCCGAAATCCGGTTTGGAAAAAGGTAAAAGTTGTTCCTGAAGCTGATTAGAGGGTCGATATAGGGGTAAGGAGACATTCTGAATCCGTTTTTCAGCTTCATTTCTTACCGGATAAGTAGTTCACCCAGAATCCGGCCAAAACCGGTTTTGGGGCGGTTTCCGGCGACATTGTGTTTACTGACAATTTTGTTTCAGGAAATGCATGTTACAATTACCAAGGAAACACTTGGCGTTAGAACACTGAACTTGACAGGACACCTAGCGACAGAAACGAGAGATAAATTCGAAACCGGAGAAGACTTCATGCCATCGGTAAAAAAAAATGATGAGAAATAGTCAGATATAGGGCAAGAGGTCTCTGATCAAAGACACAACATGAAACTCTTTTCATGTGTCGCCAAGCTGGAGTACATTATATCAGTAGTTGCTCGTTCCAATGACATAGTTAAGACCGTCCGGGAAAATTCTGTGTTGAATGCAAGAGATATCCTGGTGTAAATACAATCTACATTATCTTCTGTGTTCGAGCTGTGCAAGGAACTAACAGTCGATTGCACTGAAAAACTTCTTAACATTTCGGCAACTAGTGGAGTTGTTGTCGAAAATCACAATGACGACTCCGAAAGTGTAGTTCACAAGGATCCTGGAATAAGGAAGCCAATCTCTAGCGAAAACCAAAGGAAATACCTGATTTCATGTGGTCCTAATCAACCAAAGCTGAGTGTGTTCCCCGCTGATCCGTCAATATCAAAAAAGAAACAGTGTCGTTTTCACCCCGGCTGGTATGAAGATTACTAGTTCTTAGATTACAGTATCGAGAAAGATGCTGCCTTCTGCTTCATTTGCTCGATTTCCCTAGTGGTCCGGGGCGAGACCAGTCCGAAAACGCTTGGGTGGAAGACAGTGTGCGGCAATGGCACAAAATGAAGAGCCAAGGAAAAGCAAGGGAAAACTGGCTAGTCACTTCTCTTCCGGGTCACACAAAGCAGCTTTGTCGGATTATTGTCACTTCGTCAGCAGTAATGGTCATGTTGATTTCTTACTTGATAAAAGAACTTGAGCTAAGCTTTTGCAGCAAGCAAAAGATAAAGAGACAAACAGAAAAATTTTGACAATTCTTTTGGACGTTGCAAGAACCCTAGCGAGACAAGGCATTGCATTTAGAAGAACGGAAGAACAAGACGGCAACTTTGTTCAATTTGTTCAACTTCTAGCGAGATATGTGCCTGCTCTTAAAGCTTGGTTAAATGATTCTCGGTATAGACCATACAAAGTTACCTATCTACACAAAATGTCCTAGAACGAGTTTATTGAATTGCTTTCAGCAGAAGTCAGGGAGAAGATCCTTGACGAAGTCCTGGATTCAGAATTTTATTCTGTGATGGCAGATACGACACCTGATGCTTCACAATCTGATAAGCTTGCAGTCGTAATCCGCACCATCAGCTCGGAAGGGATGCCTAGAGAGAGACTATTAGATGTTAGCGAGGCAAATGACAAAACTGGTCAGGGTATGGCAGAAAGTATAATAGGAACACTACTGGCATGGAGAGGAATTCCGCTGCATAAACTAGCTTTTCAGTCGTATGACTATGTAAGTGCAATGTCTGGTCAGTTTAATGGAGCCCAGCAGAAAGTATCGGAACTTCTCAGTCGTCGTGTGCCTTATATACCCTGCCAGGCACACAGAATAAACACCATGATAGAGCATAGTTGTAATTCGTAGCTCTTGATAGTTGAGCTTTTCAATATCCTCGAAAAAATGTATGTGTTCTTCTCTTCATCTACAAAGCGCTTTCCCGCCCTTAAAGAAAAACTCTCTTCGATGGACCCGGTGGACTGCAAGGGCTGAAACCATACAAACAGTGGTTACTTCGTTTGAAGCAATAGTCTCAGCCCTTGACGAAATAAAACGGACGAAGAACGCCGATACGAAGACGAAAGCACAAGCCAGCGGCCCGCTGAAAAGGATTCTCAACTTCGATTTTATCGCCTGCCTCATGCTCATGAAAAATATCATGTACAAGGCCAGGATTGCAACAGAGAAGCTTGAAGAAGAGGAGATGAACATCATCGACGCAATTGAGATGCTTGACGCTACGAAGAAACTTTTTGAAAGAATATCTTGTGAGGAAATGAACAGTTTAATTGACAGTGCAGCACAGTTTGCCAAAAGGATGGAAGTGAACCCAGAGGCTCATTTTATCAGACACCATCGTCGGAGACTTGGACCATCTCGTTATGACAGCCAAGCTCAAAGTCAAGCCGATATCTCAATGCATCAGTTCTGTAGACAACATTTCAGAATCTTGCTTGACAAGTTGACTACAATGATGGGAGATAATCTCAGAGCTTGCCTTGCCAATTTTCTGCCATTTTGCACCTTACTCCAGCCTCCTTTGAACAAAAGTATCTCAGTTGCAGATATTGAGCAAGCAACAAAGTTTTTCCCAAACCAGGAAAGAGCTCCAGACGCTACTGCTCTTCAAGTAGAGCTTGAAGTTTTTTCCAGTTGTGCCAAGGCACTGCTTGCTTCAGAGAAGTCCTTGGTGAAGGACATCGCCGGAACCGTCAGCTTAAGCAAGCCAGTCGTCTCTGCAAATGGGCAGCGACTGCACCTGTTGCAGTTGCAACTACCGAAAGAACATTCAGCAAACTAAAGTTGGTGAAGAATTGACTGAGAACTGCCATGTGTTATTCTTGACTGGATTTCCTCATGTTGTTGGCGAGTGAGAAAGACCTCACTAATGTTGAAGACTTAAACAAGATTGTTCCGCGTTGGTCCATTTTAAAGAAGAGGCGAATCCAGATTTAAGCTTTTCTTAGTTGTGTATTGGTGCATGTAGTGTTCCGTTTGTGTCCTTCTTTGTTCCCGTAGATAAGTATAAATGATAAAACACTATTGTCTATGAATTTGTAGGTAATGACGAGTCGTTGAATATGATCTACAGGTCGTTTAAATTAGGGTTCTCACCCCCCCCCCTGGCCTGAGTGCTTCGAGCCACCCCTGGGTATGCCAGGAAGTTTCCCAGCATATAGTGACAAGAATCGACTTTCAGTGTTTTCAATGGAGGCATCTTCTTTTACCCCAAAGACAATAATTTGGTTAAAGCCTGCTGTTCAAAACGGTCATTTAATCTTGCCATGTTGGACTGGATAGGCCTCAAAGAGTTTTCAAGGTCTTTCATGGATGACTCTAAAGTAGTCAAGGAAGATTCAATAGGAAATATACAGCTGTTATAGCTTTCAAGGTTTTTATTTACTAGATTACTAAGATCTAGATTGAGGCCAGCATACACATCTTGCTTGATTGCATCCAGCTTATCTGAAGAGATAGTGACATCATGCTGCAAAGCCTACTGCGTATTTTGCGCTTTACTAAAAGAAATTATATTATAAATATTTTATTTTGTTCTTATTACAACATTGAAAATAAAATGAAAATTGCAGTGAAACCAGACAAGGATTTACCAATAGGCCCACTAGGCACTGTGGTTTTCACTATTCCCGAAGTTATGGGGATTTACCCGAAAATCTTGCAAAAACAGAGCGGCCAAAAGGCTTGGGCCTAGAGGTGTCATAGCTTTAAATCCGGCCTGGGTGAAAGAAAATCTTGAGCTGGTGAGCTTTCAACAATTAATATCATTATATAATCAATATTCAGTTTAATTTATTATTTCTTTCACTGTAAAAGTCTAAAAGCTATTCCGTCATTGGCGCTTTACTGAAAACGAATTATATCACAAATATTTTCTTTTGCACTTACTACAACATTGAAAATAAACATACAAATCACAGTAAAATTAAATTTTGAGCTGATGAGCTTCCAGTTATTAATATCATTATATATCAAATATTTAGTTTGATTTTATTAGTTCTTTCCAAGAATGTTTAAGACAAATATAGCTTCACTACAAACAAGAGTTTGGATTCTGCCCCCTTCTCTAACTATAAAAGTCTAAGGCCTTCTATGTCATTGGTGCTTCACTGAAAATGAATTCTATTACAAATATTTTCTTTTCCAGGTATTGCAGCATTGAAAATTAAAATACAATTACAGTGAAATAGAATCTTGAACTGATGATCTTTCAGCGATTAATAGCATTATATATCAGACTTTCTGTTCGATTTCATTTGTACTTTTCCAAACTTTTTTAGACACATGGAGTATTTTCAATGTAACACCTTTAATTAGGTGTTGTTTACTTAGAGCACACTGCCGTTCTACGACGAACAAATAAACTTTCAAATGGGGATATATCCATTTATTTAGATAGTGAAAAAACAGGTACAAAAGTCCAAATATTTCGATCTCATATATAGTGACCGTCTTCAGTATAAATACGTTGTACATATGGGGGAATGAGACCAACACAGTGAAAAACCATAAACTCAACATTTGGTTTGCAATTAGAAGACACAGAAGGCTTTGCCACCTTCATTGGAAATTTGTTTTACTGTTAGGCAAGATTTTAAAAAAAGGAAATTTACATTAAGATTTTGAATGAACTTTGTCAGTGAACTCTCTCTGAAAACAATCAAGTTAATAATCTGGAAGCTCATTATTTTGAGAGTGACCCAAAAAGTTATTTATTTTGTTGGGTATAAATATGGTAGTTTCAATTTTATTATTTTAGTATTTCTACTGAAGACGGTCGCTGTATATGTGATAAAAATATCTGGACTTTAGTACATGTTTTTCACTGTCTAAATAAACTGATTTATCCCCATTTGAAAGTGTATTTGTTCGTCACAAATAGTTTTCAGTAAAGCACCAATGACACAGTAGGTTTTAGACTTTTACACCACCCCCCTCAAGTTAAAAGAGCAGTCGTAATATCCCTCGTCGATCGCGCCCTAAATATTTGTTCTGATTCCCACATCACAGCAGAATTAAACTTTATCAAGGACATACTTTTTGGAAATGGGTATCCTATGATATTTATTAATAGTGTAATTAATTGTAGACTGAAAAGACAGTCCCGTAAAATTAATGGTAGTTTACCAAGTGAGATGTCTGACAAGCCCTTAAATATAATCTACCTCCCCTATATCCCAAAAATCACTACAAATCTTAAAAAAGTTTGCACAAAAAATAATCTGTATGTAGTATTCACAAATAATTTTAGAATCATAAATTTTCTAAATTCTGGTAAAGATAAAACCCCAGTTACTCGCCAAAGAGGGGTCTATCAAATACCATGCGATTGTGTCAAATATTATATAGGTAGAACACACCAGAATTTAGAAAAGAGCATACAACAGCATAAAGATGATATTGTCAAAGCTTTAAATTCTAATATTTCCACTGTTTCATCTGATTCTGCATTAGGCAGCCATATTTTTGAAAATCCTAACCACAATATACTTTTTGATGAATCCGCCCTTATTAGCAATAACCTAGGCATAAAGCAGGTAGTCCGAGAATCAATTGAAATCAGACTTAAGATTAATAATAATATTTCCTTAAATAGGGACTTGGGGGAATATACACTAAATGCTCTATACGCAAATTTAATAAAAAATGATCTTACAAAATATTTTAAAAAACCGATAGACATTAACACAGAACCGGTTACAAAAAGACCTTTGAGGTTAGCTGCCAAGAAGGCTGGATTAGCAATAAGAACATGTTTTTAATTTATTTTCTTTCATTTCATTGAATCGTCTTGTTTTACCTTACTTTTTATCAGTCCTGGTTGAACTTCGCTGAAGTAATGATGCTAGAACTGTTTTGAAAAAATTTCCACTGTTTTTTTTTTATTTGTCGCAGGTTGTTGTGAGTCTTTTTTCTTTTATATATTTTTGTCTTGCTGAGGACGGCCCTTGGACATAGGGCCGAAATATTCATTCAAATTATCTCCACTGTCTTACAAAAAGATTTCCCTTTTGTTCTTCGTACTTTTGTTGTTTGTGACAGAAGGAGGGAAAACCCAAACTCTTCTCTTTCGAGATTTTTGTTCGTTTCAAGCTAGATTTTCATATTCAGTTTAAGTTTCACTCGTTTTAAGATTTATTTGCTCATTCATATTAGTAAGCATTGTTTGTTTGTTTGCTATTATTGTTTATTTAATTTCTGTTCGTTTTGGATTTCATTTATGCCTTAATAGCAAATTTTGTTCGTTTTAAGCTTAATTTGCATATTCAGCTTAAGCTTTACTCGTTTTTGAAATTTATTTGTTCATACATTATAGTACCTATTGTATTTTTTTTTTTTTTTTTTTGCCATGGTTGTTTATTTAATTTCTGTTCGTTTTGGGTTTCATTTATTCTTTAATAGTAATGTCTGTTTGTTTGAGTTATTGGAAGTTCCCGTTTCTTCTGATCTTAAGGTTAATATGGCCTTTACTTTTCTTTAGAAAACTTCTTTTTCGGAAGGTTCAATTTAAATTAATTATAATAAAAAACGAACTCAGCCCATATCAACTGAAACACTAAAATAAACCATCATGTGCATGGTCATACAACATCCATAGATAGAATATAATATAAAGCATCTGTATAGTTAAAATTGAACGTGGACTTCAGTGTCATTGTTATAGAGTTATATGAAACCCAGTGAAGAACAAACCACGACACACAGTAACTAAAAGTTAATATAATGCAGGCGTCTTTTAAAAAGTTGCTTAGCTAGGGTATGGTGTCATATTTGACTTACTTAGCTTCCTGATTTTCTGAGGCTCATTTCTACTATTCCAACTAAGAAAAATCCACAGGCTTTTTTCTGCTTGTAAATATCTTCTAAAAAATGTGTCTCATTAAAGATTGTCAGGGTTGCAATGTTAGCAGCAACCTAGTAAGAGACGATTATGTCCTATACTAAGAAATAAAATAGCACATAACTTCTAAATAAAGTAGCAGATCGAAACAGAAAGAAAACTATTGGAACCTCCTTGTTTGAAACCCTTATAACGGAAAAGTTCAGTCCCTTCGCTTGAACAGAAAGGAAAATCTGTTGACGTGAAAAACATGGAAAGTGGCTGCAGCCATAATATTTCCACGAAATCAACTTGTTGGACTGTAATGAAAAACTTGAGGGTCATAGCTAACAGGAGAAAAGGTCAAGACCGATAGTCTCAGTGAGAGACAAAGCTGGCATAACCCTTTTTCAGAATTGTATGCAAATGGTATAATTTAACTGGAAGATATATAGTCTATCATCCATCCTACGGCAAAAATAAGCTAGATAGGCATGGAGCAAGAATAATTAAAATTGTCTGTGAGTTCTATGGACCATTTGAAGGCAAGTTGAAGGATTTCAAATAGTCTACGAGTTCTATGGACCATTTGAAGGCAATTTGAACAGGCAATTTGAGACCAGATCAAAGAAATAGAAATGCCATCAGAAGTATATCCCAATTTCTTATGCGAAACTGTTTTTAACATTGACCACTGTGCTTCTGTAACGCTATGGCTCGACAATTATTAAGAAAGCATTATTTTAGAATGACTACTAAGTTTATATATCCATTTATTAAACTTCAAAAGGATTTGAAAAGGATTGCAAATGTTATTGTTGCCCTGGGCAATGTTATTTTAGCTGCAGATGAGTCAACTGGTTCTATTGGCAAACGGCTCCAAGGTATTCATCTTGAAAAAGTGAAAGATAATATAAGAAGATACAGACAGCTTCTCGTTACAACTGATAACACTATTAATAACAATATACCTCGATTAATTCTTTTCCATGAGACTCTATATCAAAAGACTGATGATGAAACGCTTTTTGTGGAACTGCTGAAGAACATGAATATTGGTATTGGTATTAAAGTAGATAAAGGTGTTTGACCTCTATTTGGCTCTTTAGATTACAAAACGACACAATGTCTCTGGTCAATACAAGAAAGATGGTTGGTATATTGTTAAGTGTCGCTGTTTTTTTTTTTGTAATTAGTAGGCATACACCACAGTTTATATAATTATCCAGTATGATCATTCCCTATCTCACCCATTATAAAAACCCGGACCGAGGTGCAAGTGCTCCGAAGAACGTAAAAACATAAGCGGCATTAGATCTTTTCACGGGTAGACAAGTCAGACGCGAAACAATCGGAAATAAGTGGAAACCCGCTATTACGAATAATGCACTTTGTAACCATTTCTCATTGATAGACGCAAAAACACTGATCCATAAGTGAACAAATAAGTGGGAGGAGCTTTTAGTTCGCACCGAGAACGAAGACCAGAAATGATCTGCGATAAACTTACTGGATAATTCTATAAACTGTGGCATACACCATCCTATCAGGTAATTTTTGAAAATGCCAACGTCCTCGCTTGTTATGCTCTAATATGCCAAATTAATAGAATTGTTCCAATTATTGAGCCTGAAGTTCTTCCGAAAGGCGCCCGCAGTCTTATCCAGGTACAAAAAGTCATTGAAACAGTTCTTGCTACAGTTTGCAAGGCACTCAGTGATCATCACGTATTCCTTGAAGGGACTCTGCTCAACCCCAATTTTTTACTGCCAGACAATCGTGTCTGGCTTAGTACTCTTTAACAGATATAGCTAAAGCAACAGTGATTGAACTTCAAAAACTGTAGCCCCTGCGGTTCCAGACATAATTTTTCTTTCTGGTAGTCAGACTGAAGTAGAATTCACTATAAATTTGAACGCCATTAATACTGTTAGCGGCTAAAGAAACAGGGGTCCTCACTATTAACTTTGGCTGTGCCCGCCAAACTTCTGTCCTTATGGCGTGAGAAAGATTTGGCATGGAAGCTGGTCAAGAAGAACTATTGAAGTGGGCTAAGGCAAATAGCTTAGCTTCAATGAGAAAGTACGAAGCAGGTAGTATTCAAAATCTGGCTGAACAAAAATCGAATTTTATTGAGACGCATTGCTAATAAGCCCATATCTGAAACAACGAGAACAAAAAGGTGATATGTTTCTGCAAGCCAGTTTGACTGTATCAATTGAGGAGAAAGTGTGATAAGGCATATGGTTTGAATATAAGGACAACAAACGGATCTATGGCCAGTAAATGAAAACGAAGAGAACCAACAAAAATCAAACGAATATTTCGCCCGTATACAACAAGGCGTCTTCAGTGTAGAGAAAAAAAAGCTAGAAACTAAAACTAAAAAATATAATTAAAGAAAGATATATAAAACTAAAATATACTAACATAAAATATATAATACACAATTACTTACTTTTACAATTGATAGCTATGGCTTATTTTTTTATTATTGACAAATGGCTTAATTTCTATTGGAAAATACGAAGCAGGTAGTATTCAAAATCTGGCTTGACTAAGATTGGATTTTATCGTGACGCGTTCCTATTAAGGCCATGTATGAAACAAGGAGAGCAAAAAGATGATTACTTTAAGCAAACTTGACTGTATTTTTGGACATATTTTATATATAAATTAATATGTAAATGATATATTTTTGTAAGCGAATTTGACTGTACCAATTGAGGCGTATGAAAAATATGGTTTAATCCAACTTTTTAGGATGAAAATAAGATTAAGATGGATATGTGACGTTTGTACTGACGGGAGATAATAGATTGCCGAAAGAAGAGCAGGATAAATCCAAATGGGAAGCATAAGAAAAGATTGAAAGTTAATGGTGGGAGCGGATAAAGAGTGACGCTTTGAATCAACTAGTCTAGAGTACGAGCTTGCTTGGTAGAGTAGGGTAGGATTTGCTAGCAGTAGGCTAGTAATAGTTAGTAGGAGCACTAATCACATTATAGCTTTAGAAAATTAATTAAAAAAAACTTTTTCCACAAAATAAGTTTTTCAAAGAAAAGTAAAGAACTCCATTAAACCAAAAATGAGCAAAATTAAAGCAAATGATCTACCAAGCTTGAAACTACTACGAATCAGCATCGATAAATAAATGAAACCCAAAACGAACAGAAATTGCAATGAATAACTGATTCAAACTAAAAAAAAAAAAAATTAACATGATTAGGGCTAAAAACCCCTATGCCTTCCCAAGGCCAGAACATAATTTGCACTTTACTGAAAAATATAAATGTTTTTGCTTTTATAACTTTAACAAATCAAATAATTTCAACAACAAAGTGAATGTATCTATCATAAATTGGATATTTTATTAACATTATCAAACCAATAAGCTTTTTCAATGAATTATAATCCCATTGCAGCTGTTGGATTTCGCAATATTTGTCAAGGGATTATAGTTCCTGACCTATAATAAAACCTTTGCTTAATCTACTAACCTAGTTCCTGGACATTTATTTATGTTTTGTAAAAGTGGTCTGAGTTTGAAATTTTTCACTGATAATATTGGAGATTAGCCATCAAGCAGTGCGATTTTAAATAAATAGGACGTCTGATATTTAGAGGCATTTACGCTACAATTGAGGTGGGGAAAGAAAAGTAAGCAGAGGGGGGGGGGTGGAGATTTGTTAGCAAGAGCCGTGGTACCCGCTGAACTTGCCCCTTAAATTGCGGGGACAAGGTAGACAGCCTTCAACGCTTCACTTACTTTTCTCGCAAGGTAACCACCAGAAAAATATTGAATATATAATTCAGCCCTTAAATATCTGCCTAGAATTCGATATTATTAATTATCAAAGAAATTGGTGAATGTATTTTGGACTTAATCCAGATTAACGAAATGAAAACCGTGCTGGTATTGAATCCAGTTTTAAACTTTGTTTCTAGATGCATGACAAAGGGTATTAAGACTGATACGTTCGTTAACAAAGGAATAGAGTATTTTGATCATGCCAGTATTATGGAAGCCAAAATACTGCTGTGGACTTACTATGAGGTTGAACTCAGATAAGAAGAACGATTACGCGAATTCAAAAAAAGACTGTGATAACTTGACGGATATCGCTAAAGCCATATGGCGCTGTGCTAAGAACTGTAAAGAGCTTCCGACTTTCGTTATTCTATAATCGGAGTCTGTTCCCACCTGTGGTGACGAAATTGCAGTCTGTATTACAACCAAAGTGAACAAAATGACGAGAAAAATGGACAGTGAGCTGCAACAGTGTCCCTGCAAGTTGAATACTCTGAACAATGGTTTGAAAGTTATTGCTGATTCCAAGAATCAGCCTACAGCCTCCTCGTCAGTACCTAAAACGCCAAATGTGGAAAAACAGCTGTTCTCGGTTGTCGTGAAGAATAAGACTCCTGAGTTAGACGATCCAGGAAAGCGTATGGACTTTATAACAAGCTTGGCACCGGGTGATACAAAATTAGCGGATGCAGTGCTCAGGCAGAAAAATAAGGAATGGCAACTGTCAGTCTCTTCGAGGCAGGCAGCAGAAAAAGTCTCGGCTGCCCTCAAAAGTAACCATAAAATTGACAATCGACTTGTTAATTCCAAGTTCATCGGTATAGTGAAACGTCTCCCCAGCAACGTGACGGAAGACCTTCTGAAAAGTCTGTCAAAAGTCTGTGAAAAAGCAATGAATTGCAGCAATTCGCAAGCGTTTAAAATGTATTACCCCTCTAAAAGTGCATTGTCCACTGCCTTAACAAACCCAATTAAAATTGGTTTTGAACTATTCCGTCTAGAAGAATTCTGCTTTTTGCCTCGAAGGTTTTATCGGTGTCATCATGTGAGACAAATAGCGGCGGACTGTAAGGAAGCTGAAACTTGTAGCCGCTGTGGAGAAACTGGCCACACAAGCTCCCCTGAGAACCCTTGTCAAAATCCTACTCGGTGCCTGAATTGCAATTCGACTAGGCACACATGTTATTACTATGCCTGTCCTGATAACAGAAAATACTTGAAAGATGGATCATGCTCCCAAAATGTGTAGTATTCTGTCTTGGAATATAAATGGGAAAGCACTTGAGAAAACAGTTCTGCTTGATACTATGAGCCTAACAAATGAAGTAGTTTGTATACAAGAGCACCTGCTTTCGGAGGACAATACTAACCTGCTCAAAGTCTCAAGTTCACTCCAGTGCATTATTCGGCCAGCTGAATGTGTGAAATCCAGAGGTCAGCCATCTGGTGGCTTAGCCACTTTGGTTAGAAATTCTCTTCAGGCTGAACTTTTAGCATCAAGTAAACATTTCCTCGCTGTTAAAGTTCGCGATACTGTGATAATAAACGTCTATCTTCTTACTAATTATAGATCTAGCCTCTCGGAAAGCAAGTTCACGGCTGCATGTACTCAGCTAAGCCGTTTCGTGAAGGCTCGAATTCCTTGGAATACAAAAGTTCTATTAATAGGGGACTTCAATTGTGGCCTACTTAATACCGAATCTGAAAGGACTCAAATCGTTATAGGTTCCCTTCCTGATCAGTTAAATGTCGTTGATAAGGACAAAGCTTACACATTTATCAGTGTTGCCAACACCGTCTCTTATCTTGACCATGTGTTAACGAACTTCCCAGTGAGTGACGAAGTAGAAGTTGCAGCTGATGGTTCATACTCTGACCATTTGCCTTTGTCATTGTCAATAACACTGGACTGTCCAAAGTTGTCGGGTCCATGCAAATCCCAATGGAGAGTATACAGTGACTGGAAACAAGTCTCGAATGATCTCTTTGCGGCTACTTCTGACGATATCCTGAGTAAAATAAAAGTTCCCTTCCATCTGCTGCAGAGAGATGCAAACTCGTATTGCAGTGAAAGTGAAATACGTCTGCAGATAAACATGTACTGTGCAGAAATATCGCATGCTCTGAGTTTCGCGGAGAGTGTAGCAGTTCCTGTGAAGCGTATCCGTAATAGATCGCAGGTGAAAGGGTTGTCTAGAAATCAGGATCTAGCGGCGGCTTGTGCGTCGGCGAAGCTATGGCTGAAAGTTTGGCATGATAGCGGGAAGCCACGAAGTGGAATAGTGAACGAGATTCGAATCCATACTAAACAAAAGTTCAATAAAGCGTTAGATGCCCATCGTGCAACCTTCAAAGAAAATTTTGTGCAAAAGCTCAGTAGGAATCCGAACCTTATTTGGTCACTTCGGTCTAAGCCTGAAGAAGCTAAGCCTACGTCTATATATTTCTGCTAATCAATGGAGTGCTTACTTTGAGTCCAAGTTCAAAGCGCCTGATCCAGTTCTGCAGTCTAATTACGAGAATGAGCTGGTTTCTATGCTTACCGATATCTTTGACGATTCTCAGTGTCACCGGTCGTAATTTGCCAGGCCGTTAAAAAGCTGAAAAGGGTATACTCAAAAGGCTGCGATAGTATTTGTGCTCTACATATTTCTTTAGAAGGTTATGTTCTTTACTATCACATTGCCCTTCTCTTTCAGATGATTTTGACACAAGGGATAGTCCCGAGTTGCTTTAGTCTGGGTATGGTTATCCCGATATTAAAGAAGAGGAAGCCAGCCAAACAGCCTTCTTCGTATCGGCCAGTAACGATATCTTCAGTATTTTGTAAACTATTCGAGATTGTTTTGTTTGATGAGATTTATGATAAGTGTGACATCCCTCCACACCAGTTTGGTTTTCGAAAAGGCCTCAGGTGCACCCATGTACTTTATATTCTTGCTAACATATTACTTGATGCTCATCTCTCGCGAGAAACTTTGATCTTAGGTCAGTATGATGTCAGGAGAGCTTTTGACTCTAGGATTCATGTCCAGATTTTGGTTGAGCTGTATAAGTGAGGAGTGCGTTCTTCTATTGTAAGGTCACTACGTGATATTTATAGGAACCTCAAGCTTCATGTTCGTTTGCAAGATGGAGAGCTTAGTGGGGAGATATCCGTACATAAGGGAATTAAGCAGGGGGCTATAGCGTCTCCTACTTTGCATAATAACAGTGTTAATGATGCACAACAGGTTATCTCTCCGAGTTATATTTGCAAGCATATTGACTTGTCACTTCCGGGTTTTGTAGATGATCTTTTAAATCTGTCTCGGTTGCTTTCTTCATTAGAGAATAATTTCTCGCGTCTTGAAAAAAGTTATACTGATATTGGTTTGCAGTTTAATTTAAAAAAGTCTGCTGTTTTGTTGTTTATTTGCCCTGAAGATAATGCTATAGTCAGGATGACTGTATAAGTCATCCCAACTAATTGAACAAATCTAGTCTAGAGTTTATCAAAGTTTACATGGGAAAGCCAGTAGGGCCAACTGTATTAGTGTGGAGTGTTAACACAGTCATAACAACGTAAAGTCTCAGGATTTTGTAAAGTTAGCTGCTCTGCTCCTGTTTGAAACTTATTTATCTCTGCTCCTGTAAACTGAATGAATCATCTCAACTGTTTGAACCCTGTTTTGTTTGAACAAATGTAGTCTTGAGTCTATCAAAATGATGTTATTTTACCTTATTCAACTTTTTATTTTCTGTATTAGATGTGTTTACACATTTAATGATTTAAATAGTTGAAGCAGTAATCGTTTCCTAGCAAATAGTGAACTATGGTTCATAGTGGTGAAAAAAACGAAAAAACAGATTTAAAAAGACTGTCCTGTAACAAACATTTGTTACATAAAAAAAGTTATAATTACAAGTAAAAATTTTGAAAAGGGTTTTTAAAGACACTATCTTGTAACATCAATTTTTCTAACAAAGAATTTTGTCATTTCAACTATGAAAATTAGTTTTGCATGCTCAAAAAAAAAAAAAAAAAATTCGGAAACCCCACAGATGAACTGTGGCATTTAAATTTAATGCATATTAGTGAAATTACTATTTTTGGAAATTCTTAACTTCAGGGCTGCAGTCCTTAACTATAGCTTTAACTACAAGTAGCATAACATTTTGCATGGGTAGCACTGATGTGTCGTTTTTGCGTTTTCTTTTGCCATGTGAGATTGTATTGAACCAGTGACCTTTGGAAAAATATCTATTGTCCTTTTTCAGACAACTGCACAGGCTTTTGGATACTCCTTGGCAGACTGATCTGTTGCTATGTGTTTTATTACAGAAGAGATAGCTCACGCACGAGATTCATTCGAAGTATGGCATATTTTTCTTGCACTTGTACATGTAAAGTTGAATAAACTTCGTCACATGTAAAAATTACAAAACAACGATCTATTGAACGCTCAGCAGGCTCAAAGCATCCCAGTGAGCTGTCTCAATTCAAGCTGTCTTAATTTGCTCATAGAGTTTTACTCAAGAATGAGCAAGTGGATAGACCGCAACTAATCAATGTTGGAAGGTTGCGACTGCATGAGCTCAAATGCTGCCTTATCATATTTTGAACAGTTTGTGTCTCTGCTTCAACGGTTTCTGAATTTGCTAGGTGAAACGAGGTGGAATGAGACAAAACGTTCAGTTGTGTCAATATCAATGGCTTCGCTCCTAAAAAGGAAGCTAAATATTGTGGTAATGGTTTGAGAGTATTGTTTAGAGGATCCATCTGTTTTTGATCGTCCGTAAAAAATTCCACGAAAACAAAGAATACTTAACTAGCCCAACTACCAGCAACTTAAGTGTAGGGTTCAAACACACTACATGCTGTCACAAGTTTCACATTAATGCCATCTAGAAACCAGCTTCTAGATGGTTCTCCAAAGCATTTATATTTAAACAAAGAAAATAGGCTACATGCTATATAATAAAGGAAATTCCTGGTGTAAAGGGAAATAATAATGGTAAGAGACTTTTACCCATGGTTCAATGTCTTTTTAGTATTTGGAGAAAAGTATTTTCATTTTATTTCATCAGATGTAAGTAGCTCTAAATATTGGAAATTGTTATGGGCTGGTAGGAACTGATTAAATTTGCTGGTGCACACTCTGAGAACAACTTAGGCACAACATCAAAATCGTCTGAAAAGGGTGAAAATCGTCTGAAAAAACATACATAGATAATAGATTAGCATGGGGCTACTCTGGATTAGGAATACTGCATCTTAATGCAGCCTAAGCTAGGCCTATCCCATCTGTGCCCAAGAGAAAATTCTAGGCTTTACCTTAGGCTAACTTATCTTTGATGTCATCTTTAAGATCCTACAATGTAGCAGCAAGCTTGTCCAGCCTAGATAATGATTTTGCCAAAGTGCTTTGTTAACATTTTTGACACTCTTACTTGCCTGCTTTTTGAACAAACAATGTTTTATCAGAAGGCATTAAGAGTTTTCTAGGACATTTATGGAAGGAGGTTCAGCATAAATTTAGAATTGTGACCCCTGATAAGGAGACATGTTATGAAAACAATTCTTACTTTAAAATATGTAAAATTATACTAGCTTGCTTATTATCCAAGGGGAGAACCTTTATCATCAAGTCTTTTCTCTTTTCCCCTTCTTTTTCCATCTTAAAAGAAAAAAATTACAATTTTTTCCAGGCTCTCAATGCAATCCGTAAATCTTTTGAAATTGCTGCTATAAATGAATGACAAATGCTTTTTTTAATGATAGATAATTGCCACTGCTTTATCTGCATCCTGGTGGATTATTCATCCACTGGGATGAACACTATCTATAATAAACCAATTTTTATAGCAGTAATTTCAAAAAATTTATGCATTGAAGGAGCTTGGCAAAATTGTAATTTTTTTCTTTTAAGTTGGAAGAAAAAGAGAAAAGACTTGATGATAAAGGTTCTACCCTTGGATAATATGAGATTTAGGATCATTATGCATATTTTAAAGTAAGAATTGTTTTCTTAACATGTCTGCTCATCAGGGGACACAATTCTAAATTTATACCAAGGGTTTTGTTGCTCACTATTGTATTTGGCTAGGACTTTCTATTGTATTTGGCTAGGACTTTGGCAAACTTTCACTTAGAAAATTTTTGAACAGTAGGTCTAGGCTATAAACTATTCTTTAATGCAGTTTATTGTTTTATAGCCATATGTGATGCCAGAATTTAGTAAAATTCTAGTCTAGCTACTTTTTGCTACCTTGGAAAGGCGCCAGGCTAGGAAAATGAAACCTTCAGGGATGGGTCTAAAGACTAAAGTTTGTCCTAGGAAGGTATTTTGAAGCACCTACCTCCAATTCTTCTCCCTCTAGAGGGTGTGACCTTTGATGGCCTTTAAAAATTGGTAAATTTGCAGATGACACTATAATTTAGCTAGGATGAAAGTGAAAATATCATTTGATGCCTTTTTTTAATGCTCTTTCATAATTTGATAATTGCTTATGTTGCAAATTGCATCTTGAGCCCTTAAAGAGGCCCCAAAGGTATTTTATATGAATTATGAAAGAACATGAAAAACAATCAAATGATGTTTTCATGATATAATAAAAGTTCAAAATATCTGGTATTTTTTTGTGAATTTCTATACACTGTCTATTAAAAAGGATTTTATCCCTATTTTGAACTTTTATTTTATCATCATGGAAAGGCAGTGTGGTCTCCAGGATTATCTAAATGATGTTTTCACTTTCATCCTAGCTAAATTATGTGGCCCACTGCAAAAGTTACCATGGAATTGACCCGACCCCACCCCCTAATGTGCAAATAAATACCCTGAATTAGAATATATCATGAATTGTTGATGGCAAAGTTTTGAATTGCAAAATTCAGCGCTATTTTTGCCAACAGCATTTGAAAAACTTGAAACATGAGGAAAACAGTTTATATTTGAGTTGCCCAATTAATGATGTTTGAATTGTTATAAATAAGTATTTTTGGAATACATAACTCTTGAACAACTTATTTATAAACTAGTGATATGTTTTTAACAACTTTTCAATAACTTAACTAATGTTGATAACTTCATTGTGTGTTTATAAAAATCAAATACTATCGGGGCCCCTTTAAGGGCTCAAGATGCAATTTGCAACAAAAGTGACTATTGATTTTATGAAAGAGCATTAAAAAAGGCATCAAATGATGTTCTCACTTTTATCCTGGCAAAATTTTAGTGCCTCCTGCACATTTACCTAAAATTCTTTGTGTTATAAAATTAAAACCTTGCAAAATAGATCATCTGCTGAAATAAAGTACAACAAAATTGCTGTCAGCTTCATATCTTTGCTCAATACCAATTTATGAGGTTTCAAGAAAAAGCCCATTGATATGGTTTATAATTCTATTCAAATAACAGGAATTGGATTTTCAGAACTAAAACCAGAGGAAAAGAAACGGATAACTGAAAATTAAGGTAAAATGTTGTTTTGTCAAAATTTCAATAGGCATAGACCTGTCAAGTAGGTAAATTTCTAAGACATATAAATCAGAAGAGGGTTAACATGGAAGCTTCGTAACACCTTCCCTGAGTAAGTTTTTGGTGCTGGATTCATTACTAAAAGTTTCATTTTCCTGTCCTAACCCCTTTCCAAGATAGCAAAAAGTAGCTAAACTAAAGTTTTGCTTTTTTGCAGGCATTCACAAGTTTGGCATTGGAATACCAGCCCTATATTCCAGATCCTCTTTATATTTTGACCACAGGAATTAGGGGCCACAACTCCACATTTCATTGCATGGCCAATACAAGTACAGAAGATAATAAGTTTCAAACAAACTTGATTGAGTAGGACACCAAGGAGACTTAAAAATGGGATTGCAAATGCTGATTGCATGCTTGCATTGCAATTGCTTGCAAGATGGGATTGCATTGCTTGGAAAATGCTAGCAACAACATTGCCAGCATTTTGGTGTAAACCTAGAAAAGGACTTCTAGAGCAGGAAGCATGTTAGGAAAACCATTCATACTTCATAATATGCAGAATAAGCCTAGCTAACACATTTTACATGCAGCCTCACTATACTTTACCCTCATCCTATTACTGTACAAATATATAGCCCAAATTATATATTTCCAATACATTTTACCACCCATCATTTGTTTTTCTGGTTCTTGTTTCATCACAGTTGATTCAATTTACAAGTACATGGGTTGAAACAAAAGAGACACATTGGGAGAACAGATAGGAAATATATAATTTGGACTATATATTTTCACATTTTTAGAGTTATGGGTAAAGTATAGTGAGGCTGCATGCAAAATGTGTTATGTAGGCTTAGTCTGTATATTATGAATTGTATTCTTAACATGTCCCCTCTCTAGGTATATATTGTATTTTGGAACACTGCTCTTTCAGCCTTGGTCTGTTCCTGTTTTATAGCCTATTTATTTGGTTTATGTTCAGTCACACTGACACTGTCAGTGTGACAATACATGAAACTACACTTATGAACATATGCCTGGGCAACCATCATACTTTCTTATGCTAATGCATGGTCTAATATAGATGTTCAACCATGGTTATGAATGTATGTCACATTGCAATTCTTTCTGACAACAACCAGATTTTTATATGTAGAGAGAACCAGGGCAGTTGAAGCCACTGGATGATCATCCAGATTGCAGTTATAGTCACCATTGATTAACTTTTGTGTCATTGCCCTACTGTTCATGCATTTAGAGAGTTCACAAACCATTTAGTATATGCCTAGTTAAGTACCTATATAGAAAGAAACATATTGAAAAAGCAATTATTATTTCAAAATATACCTAACAATTGTAGCTAACACATTTTGCATACAGCCCCACTACCCCCAACCCTACCCCCTCCACCCATAATGTGCAAATATATAGCCTACATTATATATTTCCCATCTGTTCTCCCAATGTGGCACTCTTGTTTCAGCATATGTGCCTGTGTTGTTTCAATTGAGTCAACTGTGACAAAACAAGAAAACAAGTGGCAGTATACATTGGAATATGTATATGTTTGCTCATTGGGGGGGGGGGTTAAAGTATAGCAGGGCTGCATGCAAAGTGTGTTAGCTACAATTATTCTGCATGTTATGAAGTAAGAATAGTTTTCTTTGTTTTCTATAGGTACTATAAACTAGGCACATACTAACCATTTTCCAAATGCTGATCCTTATGATTGGTAGGAAGATATATGTTAGTGATTAAAGTGAAATGTACTTGAATGGCTAGATGGCTGCTGGCAGCATCTAGTAAGACAGCTGAAAGGTCAAATCAGACAAGGTTAGGAAGGTCACTGAATGGTCCCTGGCACAACTGCACCATAGAAGAATATTTCATGGTAGTTAGAAAAATTTACAAGCTCTTTTTAATTACGTCAGTCAAAAAGTGTTCTTGTCGGCTATTTACATGTAATATCAAAAGTCAGGGTAAACATTCTAATCAAACAATACTTTTCAAGCACATTGCCATTTATGTTCCAAAGAAGCATGGTAGCTACTTTTGGCTGAATCTGAATCACTAGATTGTATGAATTAGCAGCAGTTTAAAGCAGCAATGAATTTGAGATATAGCAAATAAAATGGGTGCTTTTGCATTTGAAGCAGTACATAGGCTGAATGTAAGGATTATCACAACTCAATGCTTACCCTCCCTTACCACAATGTTCACAGACCACTGGAGCTGTACATTGGGATGCTATATTGTAAGGAAGTATTTGTTTTTGAAACCTTGGAGGGGGCTCATTCAATTGAAAGTTAAAAGTTCTTGTGCCCTTTTTAAGAGTCAAAAGTGATTGGAGAGCAAGCAGCAAAGATGATGAATGTATTGAAGATGTAAATAGTAGATAGCCAAGGCCTTGGGTTGTTTTCTTGAAAAAGGTTTGAATGAAGATATAAGAAGATAAGTCTGCAAACAAAGACTAGATTATTGTAAGTCAAGATAATGATTGTGGTCAAGCTTGGTTCTGAAACATGACCACTCAGAAGAAGATTTTGTCAGAGGGAGGTTTTTTTTTCAGAGAAATTGTCTATGAACAGTTTTAGATCCCTGATCAAACAATGAGTTGTATCAAAGGCGTGGTTCTATCCCACTACCTAGGGCCGCAATGAAAGAAATATTGAGATAAATAAGGCATGTTTTAGGGATGAAGAAGCAGGTGACCTTTTTGGCCACCCATCTGGGGCCAAAACCAAGTAATAAGAGTTTTTTCTCAAATGGTGGGGGAAGTGGTCATAAGGAAGGACTGAAAGGAAATTGTAAGCTCATGGGAGGGGCCAGACTGAAATTTTGAATAGATTAGGTTGGAGGAATGTGCACAACTGTGTTGACCTGAGACAAATGTATTGACCTGAGGTTCAGCAGTGAGTTATTAGTAATAGTAATCTGAGTAGTAAAAATCTTAGAATATCATCCAATATCCTGTTAATTCTGGTTCTCTTGATTAATTTACCAGCTAAAAGACGAACTTACTAAAGTTTTGTATGCCTATATGGTCTAGGGCTTTATGTAGCCCCATTAAAAGAGCTGGGATGTATTTGTAAGGGTTGCAATTATTATATTTGGAACCATTGAAAGGTGCTGCAAGTGGTATCTTCATCTCTTATCTAGCAAATTAATTGAATAAACTAAACATTTAACCAATCATAGGCAGCGCGCTAGTACTGCCTAAGTAAAGAATGATGTGGGCACAATGTGTTTTTAGTTTGTTTTTTTTCTCCATACCCGGGCACTTCGTATCAAAGGAGTTGTCGTAGAAAGTTCAAAAAGGGCTCATTCGATTGCAAATTGGAGTGGCTCGTGCCCTTTTTGATGGTTGAAAGTGATTGGAGGGCAACTAGCCCCCCCACCCACACCAATAATTCCCCCAAACACACCCAATCAATATTTTGAGATAGTCATTTTGTTCAGCGTAATTGTTTTACACATAGAAAATATGTTCCTGTGAAAGCAGCTCCTTCACTACCCTCGGGGCAAGGGTCTTAAGTTATGCGCTGATGATATATAAGGTTTTAATAGAAGACATTTTCGTTGAGAATTCAAATCGGACTTAGTCGATTTGAAATTCAAAGGGCTAGTGGTCTTTTTAATAGTCGAAAATGATTGGAGGTCAACAAGCCCCCCCCCCCGGCCCATCATTCCCCCCCACCCATCCCATCAAAATTTTGTGATAGCCATTTTGTTCAGTGTAGTTGATTTCCACTTAGAAAATATGTTTTTGAGGAGGACGCACCCCCACAACCCTCGGGGAGATGGTGTTAAGTTATGCCCTGGGGGCATATAAGGTTTTTATAGAAGGCATTGTCGTAGAAACTTCAAAAAAGGCTCATTAGATTGGAAATTCAAAGGGCTAGTGCCCGTTTCAATAGTCTTAAAAAAGTGCCCGTTTAAAGTGATTGGAGGGCAACTAGCCCCTGCCCCATCATTCCCCCCAAACACATCCAATCAAAATTTTGAGATAGCCATTTTGTTTAGCATAGTTGATTTCCAGATGTAAAATATATTTTTGAGGAGGACACTCTCCTACAACCCTCGGGGCAAGGGTTTTAAGTTATGCCCTGGGGGCATATAAGGTTTTTGTATAGAAGGCGTTGTTGTAGAAACTTCCACACCCTTTCCACGCCCACCATTTCCCCAAACACATCCAATCAAAATTTTGACATAGCCATTTTGTTCCATGCAGTTATAGTTCAGGAAATTATACCTTTGAGCAGGACACTCCCCTCACAGTCTTCAGAGCCAGGGTTATAAGTTATGCCCTGTGGGCTTATAAGTTTTTATTGAAATCTTTGTTGTAGAAACTTGAAAAAGGGCTCATTTGATTGGAAATTCAAAGGTCTAGTGCACTTTTTAATAGTCGAAAGTGATTTGAGGGCAACTAGCCCCCCTCTCTCACCCACCTTTTCCTCAAACACATCCAATCAAAATTTTTAGATAGCCATTTTGTTCTGCGTTGTGGATTTTCAGATATAAATTAGGTTTTGAGGAGGACATTCCCCCACAGCCCTCAGGGCAAAGGGTTGTAAGTTATGCCCTGGGGGCATATAAGGTTTTTACTGAACGCGTTGTTGTAGAAACTTCAAAAAGGGCTCATTTGATTGGAAATGGAAACGGCTAGTGCCCTTTTTAATAGTCGAAAGTGATAGGAAGGCAACTAACACCCCTTCTACGCCTACCATTTCCCCAAACATATGCGATCAAAATTTTGAGATAGTCATTTTGTTCCACGCAGTTTAAAGTTCAGGAAATTATACCTTTGAGCAGGACCCCACAGTCTTCAGGGCAAGGGTTATATGTTATGCCCTGGGGGCATATAAGGTTTGTGCTAAATGGCTAGTGCCCTTTTTAATAGTCGAAAGTGATTGGAAGGCAACTAACACCCCTTCTACGCCCACCATTTCCCCAAACAAGTCCAATCAAAATTTTTAGATAGTCATTTTGTTCCACTCAGTTTAAAGTTCAGGAAATTATACCTTTGAGCAGGACCCCACAGTCTTCAGGGCAAGGGTTATATGTTATGCCCTGGGGGCATATAAGGTTTTTATTGAAATCTTTGTCATAGAAACTTAAAAAAAGGCTCATTCGATTGGGAATTCAAAGGTCTATTGCCTTTTTTAATAGTCAAAAGTAATTTGAGGGCAACTAACCCCCCTCTCACACCTGCTTTTTCCCCAAACATATCCAATCAAAATTTTTAGATAGCCATTTTACTAAATGCAGTTGAAAGTTTTGGAAATTAGGTCTTTAAGGATGGCAAAGCAACCCTCTCCCCCCACAACCCTCAGGGCAAGGGTTTTAAGTTATGCGCTGGGAGCATGTAAGGTCCTTATTGGAATTGATGTTGTAAAAACATCCAAAAGGGCTCATTCAGTTGAAAATTGAAAGGGCTATTGCCCTTTTAATAGTCGAAAGTGATTGAAGGGCAACTAACCCCCCTCTTACGCCCACCATTTCCCCAAAAACATCCAATCGAAATTTTGATATGTCCATTTCGTTCAACGTATTCGAAAGTTCTGGAAATTAGGTCTTTTAGGATGATAACCCCATCAGAGTTTTAAGTGCAAGGGTTGTAAGTTATGCCCTGGGGGCATATAAGGTTTATATAGAAAGTTGTTTCAGAAATTTCAAAAGGGGCTCATTTGATTGGAAATTGAAATTGCCCTTTTTAATAGTCGAAAGTGAGTGGAGAGTAATTAACCCCCCTCTTACGCCCTCCATTTCCCAAAACACATTCAATTAAAGTTTAGAGATAGCCATTATGTTCAACGTAGTTGAAAGTTCTGGAAATTATGTATTTAAGGATGACAAACCCCCAGGGCAAAGGTTGTAAATTATGCCCTGGGGACATATAAGGTTTTTAATGATAGAGTTGTCATAAACACTTCAAAAGGGGCTCATTCAAATGGAAATTGAGAGGGCTAGTGCCCTTTTTAATAGTTGAAAGTGATTGGACGGTAACTAACCCCTCTCTCACGCCCACCATTCCCCCAGACACATCCAATCAAAATTTTCAGATAGCAATTTTGTTCAACGTAGTAGAAAGTTCTGGAAATTAGGTCTGTGAGGATGACAACCCCCCCGGCCCTCAGGACGAGGTTTGTAAGTTATCCCCTGGGGCATATAACGTTTTTATTGAAAGCGTTGTCATAGAAACTTCTAAAGGCCTCATTTGATTCGAAATTGAAAGGGCTAGTGCATTTTGTAATAGTTGAAAGTGATTGGAGAAAGACTAACGCCCCTCTAACGCCCACCATTTTCCCCATTTGCCCACCATTGATATAGCCATTTTGTTTAACGTAGTTGAAAGTTCTGGAAATTAGGTCTTAGAGGATGACAACCACCCTCACAGCCCTTAGGGTAAGGGTTATGATTTATGCCCTGGGGGCATATAAGGTGTTTATAAAGAAGTGTTGTCGTAGAAACTCAAAAAGGGCTCATTCGATTGGAAATTGAAAGGCCTAGTGCCCTTTTAAATAGTCGAAAGTGATTGGAAGGCTTGACATTTTTATAATAAAGATCGATGTGGGTATAATGTATTATTTTTGTTGTTGTTGTTTAGACCAGGGCACTTTGTATCTAAGGAGTTGTTGTAGGAACTTCGAAAGGGCTCATTCTATTGAAAATACAATTGGCTGATACTCTTTTTAATAGTGAAAAGTTATTGGAGGGAAACTAATCTCCCACCCCCCCCCCACCAACCCTTTGTATTTTTTTTTTAAAAAAAAAATTTTGCAAAAGGATAAAAAAAAATTCACTGTGTTAAATCTAAATACCAATAATGCATATAAGCATTATCCCAACAAAGACTGAGGGTTTTATGTTCAAACTTTTGGGGCTGCTTCTACTCTTAA
Organism: Artemia sp. Qi Xiang Cuo; assembly: GCF_049724085.1. Taxonomy (NCBI): domain Eukaryota; kingdom Metazoa; phylum Arthropoda; class Branchiopoda; order Anostraca; family Artemiidae; genus Artemia; species Artemia sp. Qi Xiang Cuo. Next base: position 2,913,929 of record NC_142808.1, on the reverse strand, counting down.
AATTTAACCAAATCAAAATAGCGTAAGTGTATCCAAGCTATCAAAGAAAATAAACAGATTTTTTTGCAAATGGTATCAAGTTTTCCATTTCAGGTCAACTAGACGAGTTATGAAACTAAATTAAACACTTTTATTAGTGTCCAGATTTTTAAGAAGGTGTATGTTGTTATAATTTGCCGAAAATTTTTCTCCAGCATACAAATAGCAGGCCAAACTATAAATCTTTAAAAAAAATGAAAAGATTTAAAGCATTATTTTCTTTGTCTTTGAAAAGACTATGTCAATGTAAAACGAACAGAAATTAATTAAAAAAAACTTTTTCCACAAAATAAGTTTTTCAAAGAAAAGTAAAGAACTCCATTAAACAAAAAATGAGCAAAAATAAAATTAAATAATCTACCAAGCATGAAACTACATCTGAGCAGTATCTCAGCAGTCAGATTTAATATTTTTTTCAGTAAAGTGCAAATTATGTTCTGGCCTTGGGAAGGCATAGGGATTTTTAGCCCCACTTATGTTAATTTCTGCTCGTTTTGAGTTTGTCTTGGTTATTTATTGTAATTTCTGTTCGTTTTGAGTTTCATTTATTTATCGATGCTGATTTGTGGTAGTTTCACGCTTGGTAGATTTTTTAATTTTATTTTTGCTCATTTTTTGTTTAATGGAGTTCTTTACTTTTCTTTGAAAAACTTATTTTGTGGAAAAAGTTTTTTTAATTAATATACAAGTAAAGCTAGGGACTCCTGTATTTGTTTTGACATCCAGCCCTTCTTAATAATCTTCTGCCTTTTTTCAACTATTCAAGGAGTGAAGTATCTAGTCAGGTTTAGACAAACATTGGTTCTGGATAGTATAAGTTTTATGCTGAAATTATTTAACAATGTTAAATGTGAAGACAAACAGAAACCACCCTGTGTATGAGAGTGGCTGCCCTCTCCTCAATCCCTTGATCTTATACTGAAGTCTTTATGTCCTTTAAAGATACTTCTCATTAAAATTCAGTGGCCTTGTTTTGAGCAGTCTTTCTTAAAGAATTGTTACTAAAAGTCAAACTTTAGTTTTTAAAGAGTAAGAGATTAAGGAGGGTGGAGGGTTCCTAAGGAGGGCGCCCTTATATACAGAATAATTTCTGTTTGTTTTAAGTTTTAATGTTACTTCTTACTTTTAGTTGAGAAACATCTTTCTTTTTTTTTATTTCGATTTTTTTTTCAAACTCTGCTGGAATATACCCCTCGCTATTGCAGAAAATTCTCCCTCTCTCCAAGGAAAATGCTCCCTGTGAAAAATCCTTCCCTAAAAAAAAAAATTCTGTATATTTCCCAATAACAAATACTATATATAAACAATGGACAAATTGCTTAACTTATAGTCCTTTCCCTGGGGGCTCATGTAATTCCCAGTGGCATAGTTATTGATAAGATAATTTTTTTAAGATAATGTAATTTTATTTGACAAAAAAAAATTCAGAACATTTTTGCTGCACCTGCTAATAAAACCCCTAAGGACTTGAAACCTTTCAACTATGCTGAATCAAATAGCTATCTCAAAGTTTTGATCAGATGTCTTTGAGGGAGAAGGGGCATTTGGAGAGGGATCTGCAAGGACCATTGTTTCAATACAATTACCCCCCGGGGAAAACAAGCAAATAAATAAGCATTTGTTATCTTTTTTGTGTTAAAAAAATACAAAATTTCACATTTTTGTGGATAGGAGCTTGAAACCTCAACAAGGAAATAGGCTTCTGTGATATTTCTTGTGGCGAAAAAATTCCAAATTCTACATTTTTTGTAGATAGGAGCTTAAAACCTCTACAGCATGGCTCTCTGATATCTAGAATATGATTGTGTGATATCCATTAAGAGCACTTGACTTTTTGGGGGTATCTCCCTGTTAAAAAAAAAAAAAATTCTCAGGCCTGTAGCTTTTGATGGGTAACATTAATCTTACTGAATTTTGAACTTTTGTAATCAGCATACTAAGTCAATTCTTGTAATGTATTAATTGCTGTCATAATATCTTTCTTAGAGTTTTAGTTTCTATTGGGCCTAGTTGCTCCTTACATACAGTCTGTCACCATGAACTGTTTGATCAGGGAAAAGTACAGTCTCAATGACTGTTCCATTATGCTTCAATTGTATTTTTATGTTGAAATAAAAAGACAATGCAACAAAATTGTTTCCCATCTTCTATGAGTCAGCTTAGATTGTCAAACCTTGCTTTAGTGTTCTTTGAGTAAAAAGTAAATGAGGGTGTATGTTTTTAAGAAACTACAAGTTCATTTCTCATAGAGCTTGAAAAGTTAATTTACAGCTTAGAATTAGAAAAGGAAATTATGTTTTTCACAAATACAAGCAGCACCAAAGGAATAAATATAAGGTGCTGTAAATTTAAGAAATGTAAGGTGCTGTAAATTTTAGAAATATAAGGTGCTATAAATTTTAGAAATATAACGTGCTGTAAATAAATTTGGTGCTGTAAGTCAAGCAGCACCAAAGGAATAAACATTTCAATTTTTTTGTGAGTGTTTTGCTTTAATAATCTGTTTTCAAACTTACATTTTTAGGAGATTTCATAGATTCTTATTGTTTCGAAATCCACATTTGCATTTTTGATATTGTTATTTACATATCCCATAAATGAATGTAGAGGTACATTTTTTTTCGGAAAGAGTTCTATTACTATTACAATTTTTGTAAAGTCATGTAGTCAGTGGCCACACAGTTGTTGTAAATTTGTGTCGTCATGTGGTCAAATGGTCAGTCTGTGACTGTTTTGTAATTTCTTATTTATTAAACAAAAAATAACGTCAAGGCCAGAACAAAACCACAGGTCTCAAGGTTGTTTGATGAACTTGAAAAGAGGGTAGCACTTTCCTACTCCCTCCTGGATGGCTCCTATGGTAGGTAAACCACTGCCTGAATGCCACAAATACTCATAGTTTGATATGTTTTTGATAAGTTTCATTTGTAAAGATAAGAATGTGGTAAGGATATGGACAAGAATGATAGTAACAACTAATCTTTAAAATAACATTCAATATACACTTTCTCCTTTTTAGGCATTTAAAAAAAATAAAGTTTATTGTTAGCATCAATTTTCTCTGCATAGTCAATGGTAATATACAGTCAAGGCAAGCTCCTCTACCACACTTTCCTGCAAAAATTCAAGAAAAAAAAAAAACAATCTGGCTAGTAGGACAGAAGGTTTGGGCCTGAATCTCTATCCAATCATTAGGTTTCTGATATCCCCCCTCCCCCCCCCTCTTCAAATTCCCACCTGCCTTGTAAATCACACAGAAAAGTCCCATTCTTTGCTCTGTGATATAAAACTGCTGAGTTGTATAATACAAGAAGATAGTGGAAAACAACTTGTTGTCTCTCTTATTTATTACATTTTTGGGTACTTGTCTGTTATATAAAACACACTTGAGAAGGGAAGTTTGGTTAATGCTAATGGAAAAAAAATGATGAAAATATAATACTTTATTAGCAAAATTGTGAAAACTACAACTTGGAAATGTGCTCCCAGAATGCAGAAATGTCCTCAAGAATTGTGTTAAAATGTACTTGGCCTTCTGCCTTTACTGCCACCCACCACATGTACTCTACTAAATATGAATGTAATTGATGGCGGGAATGTACCTTGGTAACAATGTACTTTTGTTGACCCAGAAATAAATGAAACGAACTACAGTAACAAATGGTATTTTACTTTTAGAAAACCATGTATTGACATACACATTGATGGTTTTCAAACATGGCCTAGTGTTACACTTCCAAAAATGTTGTTTCTCGTAACAATTACTGTTGGGACCAACAATTATTGTTGGTCCTTAGAAAGGGTACTAGAACTTCCAATTTTAAATTGAGCGATTACCATCCGAAATTTTTACAAACATTCCTCGTATATGAATCATCCCACAACAGAAGAAAAAGAAAAACAGGAAAAGAAAAAAATATATAATGTATCAAAGCCATATCACTCTTTACTTAGGCAGCTGTTATTGCGCTGCGTGTGATAAATTATAACTACTTAGATGGTAAGCTGTGATCATCTTATCAGGTTTGAATTATGAATTTAGCACTACTGAAGCCTGTTTTTTTTAGGTTTTTGCTTATATGATGATCTCAATAAAGTGTTTCTTGCCATGAATTAGCAGCTGTCGATCCATTACAGAGGATTCCTGTTGTTCACCATCCTCATAATCATGGCTTCGAATCCTAAGGGTAAGTTTTTATCATATTGGGATAAAAAAGAGCAGCTGAGAAAGGAATTTCGGGAGACAACGCTCATCAACTTTCTTAAGCAGTTCTCTTTTAAGTTGTTTTTAAATACAGAAACATTTATTCACTCCACAAATAAAAAATTATACAGTCAACCCAGGCCAGGTAATCTTGCCCCTGTCCACTGACCCTTGTAGTCCGAAATGTCTATTATTATTGCATATTTTTTGACAATTGTCGCTAATGTAATTAATTCATGATTGAGCAGGGTACAATTTGGGACCTATATTGGCCAAATCTGTTTTTTTTTAATTAATAAAAAAAGGTGATTTTGTGGCTAGCAAAGGATGGCTAGAATGTTTGAAAAAATCGTCATGGCATACGTTTTATGACTACCACAGGAAACTTTCTAATGATGCCATCTGATTCAAATTAAGATTTTTGCAGAACAGTAAAGATTTAAATCTTAACCCATCACAGTTGTACAATGCAGACAGATCAGGGCTTTTTTGGCGTGTGTTACCTAACAAAACGTTTGTTTCTTATAGCGAGTTGGTCTGCAGTTTTAATAGTGTTAATTTAAAAAAAAAAATTATGAACATTTTCATGCTTCATTGATTGATTCATATTGTCATTTTAATCCTTAGTTTTAGGTTATTTTAGTACATATGTACATTTTGTACACAATTATTTCGTAACAACCATGCAGTATAGAATCTTATCTGTATTTTGTTGGATAACATGGTACTATTTTGTAAAAACAAAAAATCTGGACTATAGGGAGTCTTAGACGGTAATCTATAATCCAACAAATTCAACAATTCAACACTGCCCCTGCAAATAATTTGTTGGATTACCAGGACCCACTATGTGTATAAACAAACGAACAAATACAATATTAGAATATTCTTTGCTAACTTTAATTTCCATTGACTTCCAAAAAGCATTCGATCTTGTTAATCGCAGTATATTAGTTCAAAACTTGTCATTGAATTTAATATTAATTATGCCGTCATTGAATTTGTTACGTCCTTCTTAATGTTTTAGATCTCAATTGTTTAAATATCCTGTATCATTATTCCAGTCCCCTCCCTGTCCACAGTTGAGTACTGCAAGGTACTTCCCTATGCCATTTTCTTTACTCAGTCATTATTAACAGCCTCACCAAGGAATTTCCTGACAGATGGAAATTTGTTAATGACCTTATGGTGGTTCAAGCTTGTTACAAAAATTTAATGAGTGACTCTTGAGCATTGTTAATGACATTGCATAAGATGCCTCGAACTTGGACATGAGAATTAACCTTTCTAGTCCCTGACCCGTTTTCTCAATACTATCCATGTGTCCCCTTTAAATTACATCACAATTCCTTCTAATTTAAAGCGGGGTATTGATGCTAAAAACGTCCTTAAAGCTAATGCATCCCTCCTTAAGCTTCTAAATGAACTTGAAATCCCCTCTTCCCATTCTTATAGGATTTATAATAGTAGTAATGGGACAATAGGTCCTAAAAGCCAGGTAGCCACTACTGTTTTCTTTATTAGTGGTCCAAGATCATGAAGAGGGTTTAACAGCGATTCTTCCAGTGCTGCCATCTACTTAGCTAAACTCATAGAAGTTGATGTTTTAACCTAATGCATCTACATCCCTCCTTAAGCTTATAAACAAACTTTAAATCCCCTCTTCCCATTCTTAAAGGATTTATAATGGTAGTAATGGGACAATAGGAGCTGCGGGCCAGGTAGCTGCTACTCTTTTCTTTATTAGCGGTCTAACATAATGAAGAAGGTTTAACAGCGACGCTGTCAGTGCTGCCATCTACTTAACTAAACTCGTAGAAGTCGATGTTTTAACCTAATGCATCTACATCGCTCCTTAAGCTTATAAACAAACTTGAAACCCCCTCTTCCCATTCTTATGGGATTTATAATAGTAGTAATGGGTCAATACGTCCTACGGGCCAAGTAGCCACTAGTCTTTTTTCTTAGTAGTTTAAGATCATGAAGAAGGTGTAACAGTGATTCCCCCAGTGCTGCCATCTACTCCCCACCCAGATTTGACCCTCGGGCTGTTTCCCAGCCTGTTCCTAACTTGTCTCCTGTACACTGCTGTATCTCCAGCTCTAGAAAAACCTTTGTCCCCTATATTATAGAAGAAATAAGCAAAATATTTCGCTAGTTACCCTCTGTTTATTACTTGGTACAGGTGCTGCCCACGTTTTGTATTTGCTCGCATTTTTTTCTTCTTTTTATAATGTTCTTTTTAAATTGGTTTTTGTATTTATGTTTTTTCTTATTGAGTTTTACCCGTTTTTGTCTTTTTAGCATCTTATGACTAATCTCAGTTTAAATACTAACTAATGAAGAAATTTTCATTATAACAATTTAGATTTTAGCAGTTTTTCACCATTCTTTTAATTTTTGACGCTAATTATGTTTTTTGTTTGTCCTATTTTTATTTATTACCCTGAAAATTTGACCCTTCAGGGCTTGTGACCGCAATTTTTAAAAATAAATGTCTTATTGATTAATTTAAGGGTTTCTTTTAATTAATTTAAGGGTAAAATTATCGATTAATTCTACGTTTTCTAACTAGTATCCTTCGTATCATTAAAGAATTTTTTTATGGTGTCATTTTATGTGATGAGTTTAAATTTGAAAACTTGATCAATCAGTCAATCATTTTATTAACACTAAAACACTATTACAAACATGAAATGGTTATTCGGCCCAAGAAGTTTGGCTTGTTGTGGGCCAAACAATACGATGATAAAACAATGAAAGAACTACAAACAATGCGCTAAATCACTCAATACATACAAAATAAAGATAGGCTAAAGGAGAGTAAACACTAGAATACAATAAAACAAAAACTAAAAACAGGTAGTAATAATAATGATAGCAATAAAAAGAAACCAAGAATGTAGAAAAAAGAGGAAAGACCAAACTGGCATTACAACTTAAAAACACTATTACTGTAGGTACTACTATTTTATTATGCTAATTCATAACAAAATACGGTTGCTGTACTTTTCATAGAGCAACGACTTATAATCGAGACATGTGCCACAGTGGTACTAGCAAAAATTATTGCAGGGCTAAAAAAAAAAACGCTGTCAAGTTTGAATTCTATATACGTGAGCCCTTTTTAACGTATTTTTCTTAAAAAAATGTGTAGGAATCATCTTTTACATGTGTGCTGGTCCAAAGGAGGGAAATTTATTGAAAACTCAAAAAGACCTTGCAAAATTTCCCAAAATTACTTACAGAATTTCCTTTTCTTAGTTCTGTAAATGATCTAATTATCTAATTAATATATTCCAGATCATTAAGAATTTTAGCAATGTTGATTGAAGGCAGTGTTCTTTAGTATCATTCAGCTCGCCAGGACCTTTTTAAACTGCACACCTACAAGTCAAAGTCAAATTTAAACGCATTCATTTGTTTACAGGGTAACTTATAATTCCATTACGGCCGTCCTAGCCCAGTGGATTGGTGCACTGGATTCAGAATTCTTTGTCCGAGAGGGCGAGGGTTCGAATGCTAGTCTATCCAATTATTTGGTTTGGGACAGGAGTCAGTGGCGTGATTCTGTAAGCTCAGCCAGAGTCGACCCAGCTCAAAATGGGTACCTGGAGAAATCTGGGGAAGGTAAACAGGAAGGGTGTGCGAAAGCACAGGGTGGTTGGCCCCTAAACCCCTATTGCATCTCCTGGCTGAAGGGCCAAGAAACGGAGATCAGCACCGCCGTCAGGGACTGTAAAATCCAATGCTGTATTCTTTACCTTTACAATTCCATATAAAGGTATGCCAAATGTTAGTCGTTTTAATTATAATATTAAATAGTCTCTTGTAGTGTGCTTGTGCTTGCACTCTTGGATTTATCCAGTAGCAGACTCTCAACCACTGTTTCAAAATCCAAAGAACGAATTTGGACACATTCATTTGCTTAGGGGGTAACTTACAAGTCTCCGTAAGGCTACACCAAATGATGATCGTTTTTTATTATAACAGAAAATTGTTAAACTTTTTCATTAGCAGAGTCTCAGTGACTGTTCCCAGTTTTGCCATTGTGTTTTTATGCTGAAATGAGTGAGAAAAATGAAACTTATAAAACTAATTTTCATTTTCTATGAACCAGTTCTTCTCAAACCTTGCTTTAGTAAATATGAGAAATGTTTCTTATATAGTAATTTTAAAAGATTAGTTACTCAAAATAGCATTTGGTTGTACTTTTTCTAATTGATTGCTTTAAAATTTGACGATAGGCAAAGAAATGCTGAGTAACTCTTGTGGAGACCTTAATGTGGCAGTAGCTTGAGAGAATAGACGTTCGTAAAATGCGCCATTATGAGTTAAAAAGGTGCCAGAGTAGTTTAAGACGTTTCAGAATTATCTGAAAGGACAGGCCATCACACTCCAGTACTCTGCATTTATCTGAATGACTGGCAGGGGCGTGATTTTCTATGGGGTAGGGGGGCAACTACCGCTTCCAGACCTCGGTTTGCCTCCCCGCAGACCCCAGGGTCCCCCTTCCCAGCCGAAATTTAGTCTTTTTTCCAAAATCTCGTCAAAAATCCGAAAAGCCTGCATAATTTAAGCATCCACAGAAATGGGCCAATTTTATTGAGTATATCCTTACCTTTATGGTACTATATGGCTCAATTTTCTGGTTTCACTGTCATTTTTGCTTGATCTGGGAAAACTGGCTCCAACTTCCCCCCCCCCACACACAGGATTTTGACGAAATTATGCCGCTGATGACTAGCTTGGGAAATTTAACTACACCTAAAACATTGCATTGGCAGGATGTGGAATGGTCAAACGAGCTTGTATACGTTTTCTATAGTGTTCTTGGTAACCCTCCAAAGACTGACTTGAGCCAATACCAGATAGCATCTACCACCCTTAAGCAGGTTAAGTTGCCAACTCTAGGTGTAGCTCAACCTGGTGGTTAAATTAGAGCAGCCCGTCTTGTATGGGCAGGGTTGTCAAATCCAGCCTATCTAATCCAAATTAATCGCAGCAATATATTAATCGTTTTACCTTCTACAGTGTCCACAAAGGGCCGTAAATATGTGGCATAATGGATAAGATTATGGCCTTTTGCTCTGCAATTTTACTTTTCTTTGTAACAGCTATCCAAACACATTACGGTAGGTGGCCCATGGATTTTGAAAGGCTGTCTTGTAAACTAAAAACCAAGGGAGTCAATTTATCCAATGGTTGATCAATTATTTAGTTGAATGATAAGTATATCATTTGATTTTCAAAGCTCAGATTGTCGTTCGATTTTCAAAGCTTTCCAAATAGCTTTCGCCATTGTGTGGGGCATCATAATCGTAATATGCTTTAGAAGTGACCTCTCACAGTTTTTATTCTCTTCTTCTCTTCATGCCGCCCCAAAAACCGCGGTATTTTTTTTTTTATCAGTTTTCGCCAATATAATTATTCTTTAGATAAGAAGGCATTTTTTCCAATTTTTTTAACAACCTTTTTGTAATTGCTAGAATAGTTGAAAAATGGCACTTTCTGAATCGCGTATTTTTTTTTTTTTTTTTTTTTTTTTTCATGAGTTGATGGCTGCACGAACTTTTTTTTGTTGTGCAAAGAGCTCTGTTTGAGTAACAGTCAAAAACAAAAATTTTATTTCCCATCAAAACTTCTGTAAAATTATTTCTTTATTTTAATTATAAAATATTATATTAAAATTATAAAATTATGTAAAAATTGTAAAATATAATACAAATTATATATATGATATTAATGTAATAAAAATCACACAAAATTATATTAAATGAAGAAATTAAAAAAATTTAATGTTTTTTAACAGAATACCTTTGGTCTGCTGTAGCCAATTACTCACATAATAATTTTTTTTTTGCAGGCTCTGTTAATTTTTGGCTTTTATTGATTATTTTTCTTTTATTCCGAGCTTTGCTTTATGGTTGTTTGTTTTGTTTTTCAGAATTTTTGTTGACAGTTTTATATATATTTTTTTCTAGTTGTTCATGTAAATATCATCATGCCTGAAGATGACGCAGGAGCGAAACGGCACAAAAGGTAAGCTTCTTTCCAACAAAATGAAAAAAATTAAGTGTCTGAGTCCAAGGGTTATTTAAACTCGAGTTATACATAATCGAATGGTAAAAAATGTCCAGAATTAGAAAAAGAATAATATCAGCCATTTAGCCTCATTCTCCAGTGCTAATTTGATGTAATAGCGAAACAAGGAATGAAAGTAAAGTTAAAAGAAGTAATAAAGTAAAAAGGATAGCAAATCTCGTTTAATCTAAATACAAGTTTTCTAATTCTTACAATAAAATTTGGCCTTCCGTTCATGTGCTTGATATCAATGTTGCCAGATGCAAGCTAGGAAAAAAACAGGATTATATTGATCATGGTGGACTAAGAAACCTTTTATGAAATGAAAAATGCTTTGGCACCGAACGGAAAATATGCTTTTATCATTGAATTTTTTTTTTCAGATCTATCCGTTTGTTTGATCCAAGGTATAAATTTGATTTAAAAATTCGAAAATTTTCTTGTTTTGCGTGCTTCTGACGCATTTTCAGTGCTTGTTTCTTTCTAAAAGAAATGCAAAGTGAATTTTAATTGAAACTTAGTCTGAGACCAAAGAGTATGGGTAATTTATAAGAGTGGGACGTGGCACTAGTGATAACAAATAAAACTATCAACGCTACCTAGCTTTTGACGACACCTTGTATTTTTTCATGTGATAAAATGATTAATTAATTTAATTAATGGAATTGACTAAATTAGGGTACTACCAAGTGTCAAATTCTTCTTCTGCTTCTTTATCAATTTTCTTCTTTTCTTATTCTATTTGACAACAGGTGGGCTTTTCAGTAACAATATTGAGCCGTTTCCCTTTTTCGTCACTCAGTGGGCTACAGAGCAACTGACTCGATTGCCTCATGATTATTAAATATTTTCAGATATCTTTCAGTAGATCTGTCAGCTCTATGAGTTCAATTATGAGTGGATAGATGTCGATTTCTATGCTCTGTGTGCAGGTATAGTTGGCTAGGCTCTTGGCTGATAGTGAGATTTTGTGGTATTTGAAGCATTTTAACAGTTTGCAAAGCAAGGTATGTTGTGCAGACGTCAGTATATTACATTCAAATAGGCAATGGTCAATTGTTTCATTATTCATATTACAATGCCTGCAAAGAGGGGGGGGGGGGTAAATATCTCTAATCGGGATTGGTCTCCCACTTGGATGGTCAATATTTATAGCATTTTTTGCTATTCTTTCTTCATCTTTCGCTCTAAGCAAATCTTCTACTTCTTCCTATTTGGATCATTATGTAGACACTTTCGCTCTCATAACCAGAATCAAAGTCTGGACCCTGCGCTGAGTTGCTGCAGCTGAGACCGAACTCCAGGCCTCGTATTACTAAACACAGATGAATGTACTGTGCTATTAAGCCACTCCTTCGGCTCTAAGCATTTTTTTTTTCAATTTCTTCTTTTCAAACTTCATTTTTCGATTTAAAATTTTTCTTCTTCTTCCTGTTTGGATCATTATGTAGACGCTTTCGCTCTCAAAACTGGAATCAAAGTCGGGCCCTGCGCTGAGTTGCTGCTGCTGAGACTGAACTATGGGTCTCGTATTACTATAAGCACAGATCAATGCACTGTGCTATTAAGCTACTCTTTCGGCTCTAAGCATTTTTTTTTCAATTTCTTCTTTTCAAATTTCATTCTTCAATTTCAAATTCTTCTTTTTCTTCTTTATCAATTTTCTTCTCCTTCGGCTCTAAGCAAATCTTCTTCTTGTTCTTCCTGTTTGGATAATTATGTAGACGCTCTCGCTCTCATAACTGGAATCAAAGTCCGGACCCTGCGCTGAGTTGCTGCAGCTTATGCCGAACTCTGGATGTCGTATTATTAAGCACAAATCAATGCACTGTACTATTAAGCTACTCCATCGGCTCTAAGCATTTTTTTTTCAATTTCTTCTTTTTAAATTTTATTCTTTAATTTCAAATTCTTCTTCTTCTTCTTCTTCCTGTTTGGATCATTATGTAGACGCTTTCGCTCTCACAACTGGAATCAAAGTCCGGACCCTGCACTGAGTTGCTGCAGCTTAGGCCGAACTCTGGATCTCATATTACTCAGCACAGATCAATGCACTGTGCTATTAAGCTACTCCTTCGGCTCTAAGCATTTTTTTTTTCAATTTCTTCCTTTTAAATTTCATTGTTAAATTTCAAATTCTTCTTCTTCTTTTTGATCAATTTTCTTCTCCTTCTGCTCTAAGCAAATCCTCTTCTCCTTCTTCATGTTTGGATCATTATGTAGACGCTTTCGCTCTCATAACAGGAATCAAAGTCCGACCCTGCGCTGAGTTGCTGCAGCTGAGACCGAACTCCAGGCCTCATATTACTAAACACAGATGAATTTACTGTGCTATTAAGCTACTCCTTAGGCTCTACGCATTTTTTTTTCGATTTCTTTTCAAACTTCATTTTGCAATTTCAAATTCTTCTTCTTCTTCTTCCTATTTGGATCATTATGTAGACGCTTTCGCTCTCATAACGGGAATCAAAGTCCAGACCCTGCGCTGAGTTGCTGCAGCTGAGACCGAACTCCGGGTCTCGTATTACTATAAGCACAGATCAATGCATTGTGCTATTAAGCTACTCCTTTGGCTCTAAGCGTTTTTTTTCAATTTCTTCTTTTCAAATTTCATTCTTCAATTTCAAATTCTTCTTTTTTTTCTTTATCAATTTTCTTCTCCTTCTGCTCTAAGCAAATCTTCTTCTCCTTCTTCCTGTTTGGATCATTATGTAGACGCTTTCGCTCTCATAACCGGAATCGAAGTCCGGAACATGTGCTAGGTTGCTGCAGCTGAGGCTGAACTCGTATTACTAAGCACAGATCAATGCCACTGCGCTACCACAGGACCTAACCAATTCCTCTTCTTATTGTCTAGATTGGACTATGGGCCTTTGGCCTTTTATAGACTATGGACAATAGACTACAGACTACGGGCCTTTCAGCATGTTGGTACAGCTGAGTTCAAACTCCGGGTCCCTTATTACCTAGCCCATCGTGCTATAGACCTTATATAGACCCATATAGACCCAGCCATATAGACCCATCGTGCCACTACAAAACTGACCAATTGTTATTTTCAGTTAAGATTTTTTTTTCTGCGTAAGCCCAGTATATTAGTTATAATTATATACGTGACCACGTATAAAGTATTCCTGGAGAACTTTAATTTTATTTAAATGTTTGGACAGCTTTGATTATATAGAACTTTTTTTTAGGTAGAAGTTGAGACAAAAAATTAAAATAAAGATGAAAAAAGTGAATAGGCGAATAAATTTCTCACCTGTTTTAGATCTAGTCGACGATACGAAACAATAGTTGTAAAAGGTAACCTTTCGAAAGACTATATACCGTTTGAAGAGGTTGGCCATATTTCATATTGTCCAGTTTGCAGCAAGGCAGTTCGGGGAAACAAGATGAAGGTAAGTCTTAATAATTTTTTTTGGGTATTTTAATACAGCCTTTCCTAGCAAGTTAAGTTCCTCGTAAAATCGCTTATAACAGCGGTAACAACTTAGCCATTTATATGGTCATAATAAACAAAACTGGCCTGAATTTTACCTTAGTTTTGTTCTTATCATACTAGCAATTGATCAATTTATTTTAATACTAGGTCAGAAAGCTTAAAAAATTATTAACGTTTTTGCTTTTTGCGATTTTCCTTGAAAATGCAGTCATTTAGCTTTACTAAAAAAATACAAAACCGTATAGTGTATGCTTTATGGCGAGAACTCGAGAAATAATTATTGATCCCCGTCACCGATTCTAAATTCTAAACGCAAAAGTTTAAATCCTTTAGCTCCTTCTCAAAAAGGGTTTTAGGATTTTTCTGGAAGTTTGATCCCCTAGTCTTGAGACAAAACAGGATATACTTACCAAGCTATGTATATAATTTGTCATCTTTTAATGAGACCTACTACCATGGCGTAATTTCGTCAAAATCCTGGGGGGGAGGGAGTTGAAGCCAATTTTCCCAAATCAAGTGAATATGACAATGAAAACTAAAAAATGAACCATATAGTACCATGAAGGTAAATATATAATAAATAAATCTAACCCGTTTCTGTGGATACTTGAATTATGCAGGCTTATCTTAGTTTTTTCAAGATTTTTCAAGAAACTAAATTTCAGCTGGGGTTAGGGGCAGATTAGGGTCTGGGGAGGGGCAAACTGAGGTCTGGGAGAAGAAGTTGCCCTCCTGTCCCATAGGAAATACGCCCCTGCCTACTGACAGTATGTAGTGAAAATAATTAGACTTAATCGCTCGGTTTTAGGCTTAAGCATAACAAAACAAACGCATACTCTCTTGTAAGCATCCAAGAACCATCTGACTCTAATTGTCAAAGCGTTCTTTAGAAAATATTCCCATTGTAAAGCGCTTCGTGTTTGTCTTCAGATTAATCCGATAAGTGATATTTAACTTTATAATTCTTCAATTATACAAGAATTTGTTTTATTGCCTACCAAAACTCAAAAAAAGATAATTTTATTATTATTATTAAAAATTTATATACTTATTAGATAATTAGTCGGAAGCGGAAATGCTTCTCGATTTGTTCCTCTTGTACAGAAAGTACCATTGGGGAGAAAGGTATTTGATCTAACTTTGAAAGTTTTAAAATAGTGAAAACCCAATTTTGAAAATCAGCATGGATCATGTCATTACTATTTTATCTAAAGGCTATAACTGAAAGATTAAGAATGCTAAGAAATTGAAATAAAACCACAGTTGCAATCCCAAGAAGAAACAGTTACGCAGGAAACCCAGTTACGCAGGAAACCCAGTTACGCCGAGCATAAATGTACGTGTCTCGACGACGGGTCTCAAAATCGTAAACGTTCCCGGATTTGGGGGTACTTTTTATACAATTTACTAATTAGTTTTCTTCTTATTCTGCCTCCCCGCCCAGAAAAATCCCTGTCTACGTGCCTTACAAGACCGTATCCAGAGGGGGTAGGGGGTTTGAGTCCCCCTATAATTTTTCTCCTACTCTTAAAATCGTTAGAAAAATGTATATAAACAAGTTTTTGATGTGTTTTTTAATCTTTCTTATACCCCTCCCCCTCCCGAACAAAAATCATGGATGCGGCTCTGGTGCATTATTAGGCTTATTTATGCTTATTAGGAAACACTTATTATGCTTATTGATTTAGACTTATTTATTTGAGGTGCCAATTGGTTTGGTTAGATTGTTTCTTGATTTGTTTTTGTTTGCAAAGGTGTTTGGTAGTATCATCAAATTAAACAATATTCTAAATATAGGTGTATATCTGTGAAAATTTGGCCACAAGCCTACAGCTGTGTTACAGCCTACAGCTGTAACTTGCTCTTAAAGGACAATGGTCTTATCTCTTTCGATTTATTAGGTTCAGATCTACCCATTCACCGAATCAAAATTAAATACTAATACGAATTTTTCAGGCAATGATTCAAACTTTCTTTAAAGGAAAAAATTTCTTGATTTCACCGATATTCAACAATTTTTAACGTATTTTTCAGTCTAAAAATTAATGCAAAACTAATTTTAAAATCTAATTCGATCGACTGATAAAACTGAATCTCAGCTAGAAAACAGTAACTTGCCAAAACTTGCACATGGAATGTAAACCATAATGTAATAATTTTCAACGCAAGGAGGGGAGGTGTGGCGTATTTGTCACAAGAAAAATATTTTTGCTCTTTCAGATGAATTTTATTATTCAAATTGACAATAAATAATGCATAAACTTTTGCTTAAGACAGTGATTCACGTCCTGTTTGAGACAATTTTTTGCACTGTCTTAGCTAAAAAAAAAATCCGTTTATAGCGGGAAATCGCCCTCGTTTCTGCAGCTGATTTTTTTTTCTGTTCTTTTTTTCGTAACTTTTTTCAGTTGGATTAAGCTTTTTTTTTCGGGTTTGGTTAGGTTTACTCGCTGCCTTGGAAATCCTCCTATAATCTTTCTGTGTACAGTTATATGCTTTTCGCCAAGAAAAATCCTCCCTCATATGCGTAATTAGTCTTTGTTCTTTTGACTTAAGTTTCTTCAGTTTGATTTTTTTTTTTTTTTTTTTTTTTTTTTTTTTTTTTTGTAGATTTACTCAACACTTTGGGAATTTAGCTATTCTTCTTCTGTGTACAGCTATATTGCATCTAATTTTTTTTTATCAGAGAAGGTATTTGGGGAGGTAACCTGGGGAGCGAACCTCTCCTTCTTCCAGCTATTCTTGTTTTTTCTCTTTTGACCTGACTTTTTATAGTTGACTCAGTTTTTTTCTGTCAAATTGGGGTAGGTTTAGTTGAGGTTCTGGGATTTCTGCTATCATCTTTCTATGTTCAGATATACTGCATTTTAACTTGCTTATTTTTGTGTAGAAGTTCATTGGCTGGTGTGTAATGGAAGATCTCGCTCCCAGTCCATTTTGCAGTTAATCTTGTATTTTTCTTTTGAATTAACTTTCTTTAGTTTACTTCTTTTTTTCGTCAGATTAGGATGGATTTATTCAACGCCGCGGGAATTCCGCTATCTTTCTTCTGTGTACAGTTATATTACATTTTAACTTGCTTTGTACCATATATTTGTAGAAAAAATCTTTGGCTGATCCTGAGGAAGAAACCTCTCCTTTTTACAGCTGTTCTTGTTTTGTTCTTTTGACTTTACTTTTATAATAGATTCAGTTTTTGTGTCAGGTTGGGATGGGTCTAGTTGAGGCTCTTGGAATTCTCCTATTATCTTTCTATGTTCACGCATGCTGTATTTTAACTTGCTTTTAACCAGTTTTTTTTGTGGAGAAGTTCAATGGCTGGTCCGTAGTGGAAGATATTCCTTTCCCTCCATTTTGCAGCTATTCTTGTTTTTTAATTAACTTTTTTCGGTTTTCCAGGTTTTTTTTGTTGTTTTCTTTTGCACAGGCTCGGTTAAGTTCAATTAAGTTCTGATATTTTCCTGTGCGCACAAAAGTTCTTACTTTTTCTTACCATACTTTTGTATAGACGGTCTTTGGCTAATCTTTAGGGAAAAATCTTCCCTCTATATGCTGTTTTTTTATAATGAACTCTCTAGGCTTGTTTTCTTTTTTGGATCAGATTTGACTTTATTTCTAGTTACAGCTTTGAATTTACTTTTAGGAACACATCCAACTCTGTCGTCAAGTCCTAGGAAGCATGAGTATGTACCCCTGTGAAATATGTCGAAACCCCTTTGATCGAAGAGGCGACAAACAGGCTCACTTCCGCGAGTGCCATCCAAATGTGCCTCTGTATTTTTGTAATGGGTGTGGAACTATGTACACTGAGCACCGAGGTTTTGCTTCCCACGAGTGCCAAGGGCAACTCAGTTCTGGGCAATTGAATGTATTGACATATTTCTGTGGAGGATGTGACTTAAAATTTTGTACCCGTCATGGTTTTGATCGGCATACGAAAGAAATACATAAAGGAGTGTTGCGGCCCTGGGAAGTTCAGGTAAGTTTTGTGATTGAATTAGGAAAATTAGGACTGACGGAATTCTAGTTGGTAACTTCAAAGGTTTTTGTAGAGTCTCACCAATGATACAAACACCAAATTGAAAATTAACCTAACCTTTAATCGTTGGTTGATGACTGATCACTCTAGTCTGTCCTTAGTGGTATGGGGTGTTGTTTTCAACTTGGGAGTTGTATTTAAAACATCGATCGCTGAAAAAATTTTGAGAAAAAAGAGACGAAATCAAGTTCCATAAAAACCACTCCTATTAGCCTCCTATCTTGGCAATTTTAGCAACTGGTAAATAGTATTTAAAGCATCGATCTTATTTGATAATTCTGTGGTCCAATGAACGGTAGGCCTTAGGGTTAGTTTAATATGTAAACAACATGAAATACATTTAAATTTTAACCTTCTAATTATTTCTGCACGCATACCTTGTCCTTGGTTAACAAGTTTATAAAGTATTTTCTTACATAATGAATTCAATCCTTCCAATAATTTTCTTTATTACAAAAATGAACACTTCTGAACCCAGATAAAGATAAATAACATTCTAGAATTTTCCTCCCTTCCCATTGCAAATCTACCTCTCCCCTCAGTCACTAAGCCAAAGTATCTAGAGGGGGTTGTGTCTTTGGTTCATTTTTTTATTATATTTCTTTTTAATTCATTTCATATTTTGTGGTTATGTTCGCGATTGTGTATGTAAATATTTGTGGTTACATACGTACTTATGTGTACGTGTTTGCTTGGTGAAGAAGTAAAACATTGATCCGTTACTCCCCCTTCTAACAAGTCATCGCAGCGTAAAGCTGCCATAAGCCACCCCTTTTAAGGACGCTCCCTCTCCACCTCATTTAACTTAAACCATGGCTCATTATTCCCAACATGAAATATGCATTTCCCTTCAATATATTCTTTGAATAACAAAAAATTATTATTCATAAAATAGCCTGTTTAATTGAAGTGAATTAATTCCAAATAGTAATTTCTTTAAAAATAGAAACAAGAGACTTCTGTTATCTCAGTAAGCTTTTGTGAATAATTATGCACAATCGGCATATGCACAAAATAGCCTGCTTAATTGAAGTGAGTTAATTTCAAACAATATTTCGTTCAAAACAGAAACAAGGGATTTTTTTTTATCTTAGTAAGCTTTTGTGAATAATGATGCACAATCAGCATATGCACAAAATAGCCTGCTTAATTGAAGTGAGTTAATTTTAAATAGTAATTTCTTTAAAAATAGAAGCAAGAGACTTCTGTTATCTCAGTTAGCTTTTTTGAATAATGATGCGCAATCAGCTATCGTGCATAAGCTATTGGTTAATGATGATTTCAAAAATCGATCTTCTATCGCAATCAAGGCATACGAAGGTTTTTTAGCGCTATAATCTCTCCTTCCCCTCCAGGAAAATTGAGCCTATGGTATTTCACTAGACTGTTGACTGTGCGCACATGGTCTCTTGACACTATCGTGCTTTTATCGATGTAGGAGGGGGGGGACTTCCAGCTTGGCCTGGGTGTAGTTTGATTTTTAATATGAAACTTTTGAGCAAAAAAAAATTTGCCTAAAATCTATCTCTTTTCCCAAAATCCTTCGCCTGCTTCTGATTCTAGATTTGTAACATTAGTGTCTTCTTTTCTTCTTGCTTGGTTATTTAGAGACGCTTGCGCATGCGCATATAGACGCTAGCGCTAGCACGAATAGTAATGTAATTCAGCGCCTTGTGGCAGCTGAGATTAAATTACAGTTCTCGTGTTACCGAGCAGAGATCAATCTTATTGTAGCATCAGAGGGATACCATTAATTTGTTTTGGGTAATAATTAATAGTAAGTAATAACTCATTGTAATAATAGTAAGTAATGCAATTTTTTTTCAGTATCCTGAGAAGCGTTTCTTTCGATCTGTGAGAAGTGATATTGAAAAAAAAGAAGGGGAGAAGGTGATTCTAACTCGAAAAAAAGGTGTACGAATCATATCGAAGATTTGTGACTCCCAATATGGAAGTTTTGCTAAAAGAATGAAGACATCTGTAAGGTATGACTTTCTAAGACAAAAATAGACCTGCCAATGAAAACTTGAATGAAATGGGAATTTAATCTTAATGATCAGGTCAGATTAAACAAACGCACTACTATTCAAAGTTCACCAAAAGCCTACATTTTGTAAGACAAAAATTACCATAAAACGAAGTTTTTTCCATTAAATTGATGGGAGATTGAAATAAAAAAAAATTCTGAAGACTACGCCACCTTTGAGACATGCATCAACAGTTCCAACAGTTCATAGTAAATAGCAAAGAATAATAGTAAACAGTCAGTCAAACAATAGCTGGCAGCGAGTTTTCAGTAAAGAGTGACCCTTGCCAACATTGAACAATATACGATGCTTATTCAAAATATGAAAAATTCATCAAATTTAATGGTAGTCATGGAAAGTTAAGAGCCTGAGAAAATTTGCCCAATCTTTGAAAACGGGGGGAAACACCCCCAAAACATCAATTGATCTTAATGAAAATCACACCCTCAGATTCAGTATACCAGAGAACCCTACTGTAGAGGTTTAAGGCCCTGTGTATAAAAATGTGAGATTTTGCATTTTTTGTCAGAAGAAATACCACAGATGCGTGTTTATTTGTTTTTTGGTTGTTTTTTTTTCAGGGGGATTATATCGAACCAGTGATCGTTGAAGATCTGGAGAGGGCTCATTTGATCGGAAATCAAACGTTCTAGTGTCATTTTTAAGTGGCCAAAAATATCGAAGGGCAGCTATCCCCCCTCCCACGCTCTTTTTTTCCCCAAAGACACCCGATCAAAATTTTTACATAACCATTTTTTTAACACAGTCGAATCATCTTTGAGCATGACTTAACCCCCACAGTCCCCGCGAGAAGGGCTGTAAGTTATGAGCTTTGCCCATTGTCTACATATAGTATTGGTTATTAGGAAGAATACAGATGTTGTCTGGTCGGATATTTCTATTCAAGGGAGGTGGGGTTACGTGGGAGGATTTTTCCATTTAGTAATTTTACACAGGGGAAGAGAATTTCCCTTGGAGAGGGGGAGATAGATTTCCCCGCATTCGATCAGAAATTAAATAAAAACAAGTTTTTCTCACTGAAAGTAAGGAGCAACATTAACACTTAAAGCGAACAGAAATTATTACGTATATGAGTGGGGTTGCCTCCTCGCCAATACCTCGCTATTTAAGCTAAAGTTTTCTTTAGTACTTTTAAAAAAGTTTTTTATTCTAATTAAACGGCCTTTTGGATTCAGGGGTCATTCTTAAAGAATTGGGACAAAATTCGAACTTAAAAGTAAAGTGCGAGGTATTGACGAGGGGATGATCCCCCTAATATACGTAATAATTTCTTTTCATTTTAAGTTTTATTGTTGCCCCTTACTTTCTGTGGAAAAAAACTTGTTTTTTATTAAATATATATATATATAGTACCAGGAGACGGAGCTTCGCTCGATCCCTGGCACGCAGCAGGCTAGTATATATGTGATTTTCGAATTACGCATTAGCATAATTATCGTGCTTAGTTTTAAGTCATGAGGTGGAAAATCATCAATTTCAATTGAATCAAGAAATTCTGGTGTGAATTCTGCTTTCCTGTTTGTCTTTCACATAATCATACATTTTATAGCATTTGTGTTCTCATGGGATTCGTTGCGATTCTCGCTGTTGCTGCTCTTCTAATCGCACATTTCGTTCCACTTCATTTTCGTTCACGACTCGATGCGATCCTCTTTTCTGAGCAGTGCTAAATTAACAGATTCCTTCGTTCCGTTGTAATTTTAATTTTTCTTCTAAACGCTGATTTCCTTGTGCATTATTTTCGTTTGCCAATCAATGTGATTACCCATGTTGGTTTTCCCATGTCTTTTGCTTTTGCTGTTCGGCTTCATTCATCATCTCGTATAATTTCGTGTTTGTCACAGATACCAAAAACGATACAATCACGACTGGGTAATCAGACCAGAAAGTCTCAGTATATCAGTTTTCCAAAAAAAAAATTAAGGGGCAATTTTTGAGAAAAATACATACATTAATATATTTTTCGACAAACAAATTGAGTTTTGAAACTCCTGCTACTTATGCTCAAAGGCTTTAAGCCTTCAGGGATCTCTAGCTTCAGTCAGCAGACGATTTATGAAAAATATCGAGGGGACTGGGAGTTGGAAAGGCATTTTTTCAAAGTTGTGATCTATCTAGATCGTTTCCCTTTTTTCGTTTCTAGATCGTTTTTTTTTCTTTTTTTTTCGTTTCTAGATGGTTTTTTTTTTCGTTTCTAGATCGTTTTTTTTTCGTTCTAGATCGTCTTTTTTCGTTTCTAGATCGTTTTTTTCGTTTTTCGTTTTTTTTTCGTTTCTAGATGGTTTCTTTTTTTCGTTTCTAGATCGTTTTTTTCGTTCTAGATCGTCTTTTTTTCGTTTCTAGATCTTTTTTTCGTTTCTAGATCGTTTCTTTTTTTCGTTTCTAGATCGTTTCTTTTTTTACTAGAAATTGCTAATATGCCACATTTCAGAAAAAATGTTGTACTGTTTTCGAGAAAAAATGTACAGATACTCGTAAAAATATTGCTCGTTTAATTATAAAATACGTATTTTAAACTAAAAATTTACGTTAAAGTACCGCCAGAGGATATGCTCCGAAATTATTTCTAGGTGTTTTTCTTTAGAGAAAATAGATATACACATGCACATTTTTCATCTCCCTGAAAAGTTCCAAGAAATGACAATAATCTTGTCGCAAAGTTCCTAATAAGACCATTATATTGTCAAGATAATGCCCTATCTGTCTTGAGACAACTGATATCCAGACACATGTGTAGTTTTCACGTTTTGCTAACAAATGTCAAGATATAACAAAAACGTGCACAATAAAAAAAAGTAAAAAAAAAAAAAAAACAGAACAGAACAGAACGTTAAGGCGATGACGTAACCTTGAAGAGTCAACTTATCTCCCTCATTATGAACTTTTTTAGTTTGTGTGACCGAACTATTTAAAATTGTTTCGGCGGTCTTGCCACAACTTTTACAGATTGGACAAGAGATTCGAGTAAACAACAGAAAACTAAAATCCAATACCTACTTTCCCAGAAATTTTAGAAAGAAGATAAATTGATTATTAATGAATCATTAGAATGTATTGGCAGTGTAATTTTTTTTATTATTAAACGAAAGAGGATTTTCTTTTTAATGAAAGCCCTAAAAGTGTTCCAGCATGCCTCCAGAGAAAGCGCTAAGAATTAGCTCAAAGAAAATATCATTTGACTAGTTTTGCAGCTTTGGGAGTTCCCTGAGGTGCTAGCCAATTTTATTGACAAGCTTGCCGACAAAACGAAAGATTTCTCATTATCTTTTCAATCACATTTTATAGTCAAACCACAGGTTCTATGTAAATATCTTGATGATGGCTAGTCCCATAGAGAATTCGCTAATGGACCCTTTGTCTGGGTGACGGTCAGTTGATGCTGAAGGTTGCAAAATTAGTTTAAGGTTACCGCATGGCCTTAATGCGGTAACTTGAAAGAAGTTCAACTGACACTCTACCTAAACAAATATGGGGACGGATAAGAGAGAAAATCTCAATTAGATATGTATCAACAGAATTCAGTTTTTTCTCTCTTCTTTTTGAGTCTTGAACCCCTGTCCTTACGGTCAAAGTACTTTCAAGTATTGCGTGCTAACCCCTCAGCTGGGACGACTAAAAAAAAATTGAAATTAAAGTTATAATGAGCCGTTCCTTGTGATACGCGGGAATGGAATTTAGTTTATACCGGAATTCAGTAGCATTTCAAGTATAATTTTGAATTTTTCTGGCCCTGTTGAGTGGCGCTGTGCTGTCAGTTTTCTGGATAACGTTCTCGTGAAAACTAACTTTGTTAACAATAATAATCTAGGTCAAAGAAGACTAAGAAATTGGAGCGTGAATGGACCCCTCCCTCTTCACCGTTGTCGAACTTGGAACCTTCTTTAGAAGAAGACTATGAAAAACCTTCTGAAGTGAAGTACCTTCGTTTTCATCGTGCAATTTCTCGTATCAACTCCATAATCAACAAATCCTTGCCGGATTCTGTAACTATGAGACAACCGTCTGGGGAGCTACTAATGGTATTTATTGGTCTCTAGTTTTAAATTGTGCTTTCAAATTGTGCACAATAAAAATGTCAACGAGTTTTTTTTAATGTGTTTTCAATGAGTGATTGTTTAATTGTTTGGATTGTAATTTCAAATTGTGCATAGTAAGACTTTCAACTCGCCATTTTCAAATTTATTTTCAGTGAGTAATTATTTAATTGTTCAAAATGTAATTCCAAAGAGGGCACAGAAAAAACTTCAACGAGTTATCGTGGAAATTATTTTCAGCGAGCAGCTGATTAGTTGCTTAAAATGTAATTTCAGATTTTGCGCAATAAAAATTCAACGAGTTATTTTTAAATATATTTTCAACGAGTGATTGTTGATTGTTTTGATTGTAATTTTTTATTTTGCACAGTAAGAATTTCAACGACTTATTTTCAAATTTATTTTCAACGAATAATTTTTTCATCAATTAAAATATAATTTCATATTGCGCACAGTAAGAATTTCAATGAGTTATTTTCAAATTTATTTTCAACGAGTGAATGTTTAGTTGTTTAAAATGTAATTTCAAAGTGTGCATAGAAAAAATCACAATAAGTTATTGATCTCTGCTTTGCAATATGCGTCCCGGGTCTTAATCCTAGCTGCCGCAAGGTCCTTTGTAGTCAGGAAGTGCGTTAATATATAGGCTATACTATGGGAAAGTTCATACCCAGAGAAAAGAGGATTAGAATTGGGTTTGGCTCCTATACCCTTTTTGAAAATGTGAAAATTACATAAACTATATTGTTTTTGATCAATATTTTGATCGAAATTTTTTTTCGAAAGGTGGACTTCCCCCTCCTGGAACCCAAATCTTGGAGGTAAGACTGCTCTAGGTACATCGTTGTTGTATCACACTTTATCATGAGGCTTCCTCCTCATGATAAGTGAAATTTTTGCTGAGCTGGAGGACAGATGGAAATACGTTGACGACTTGTCCTTAACGGAAATCGTATCTAAGGATTCGAAGAGCAATGCTGCTGGCTTCATCGACCAAGTTACCTCAGAGGCGGCTGAACTAAACATGGTCGTGAATAAAGACAAATGCTCGGTCACGACATTTTCTTTTCTTCAGCAGGCTCAACCGTCTTTCAAACCTCCTATCGATTCCAAGCTAGCTAGCCATAAAATAAATTTACTTAGAATGTTGATTTATTCTGGTCTCTCGTGGTGGTAGAATGCAATGCCGACTGTAAAACCATCTAAAAGTATATTTCACATACTAAGAACCCTAAAAGATTATCGAGTTGAAACTAAAAAGCTGAAACTAATATTTCACACTTTCATCCGCCCCTTAGTTGAATATGCTTGTCCGGTTTGGCACTTTGCCCTTACCCAGGATGAAATTGATAAAATAGAACGAGTTCAGAAGAGATCACTGCAAATCATTTATGGTGGTTCCCCTCTACCTTACTCCTTTTACCTCGAATAATTTAAACTTGAATCCCTTTCTTCCCACTGAAGAAAATTATGCCAAAGATTAGGCTCCTTCCTCCTTCAACATTCCATCTACAAATCACTCATCCCCTAACCCTTTGCCCCTATAAGATCTCGTTCCCCCAGGGAAGTGGCTCAGAAGGTTCCGAAACTAACCCCAGTCCACTGTAACACCATGCGCTGCAGTAAAAGCTTTGTGTCAAGCTTTGTGAAATATTACAATGATCTCTAGTGTTTTTATTGTTTAGTTTATTTTATCCTGACGAAGTTTTATCAGATAATTTTATTCTCAATCTCAAGTGTTTTTATCCTTTAGTTTATTTATCCTGACAGAGTTTTATCAGGCAACTTTATTTTGCTAATGATGACTATGAGACATCATATTTGGGCTTTGCCCACGAGAGCTATGTCTTGTTTTTGAATTAAATGAATTTGAATATCCAATGTTACAATAGCGATTTTTAGTTCAGTGAGGACTATTAAAGAGCATGATTATTTAACCAAACTGCTATTATTACTGGCAAGCTATTGCAGCACCAAGCTGCCTGAGAACAACACAGCTGCTGACACTCCTCGCCTCAATCTATTCAAGGTGCGATCTTTAGCCCCTTCAATGAAATTCAAATTCTCCTTAAAGCCCTTTTTTATCACCTCTTTCTCCCTGTTTTGGGACGATTTGTTTCCTGTTTGGCCACACATGGATGGTCAAAACGCACAATCTTCAACAATGTCATATTTTGATTGACAGTCAAGCACAAATGATCATTTTCGGGCCATGGTAATGAAAATGTAGTAAGTCATCGTAAGTAACGGTCCATGAAATCTACCTGCTTGGTCCACTAGTTTTTTTGTTTGTTTAAATAATTACGGTCCATAATCTGCTATTGAAGCGGGTCCACGGATCTTAAAGCCTGTGATGATTTTCATATATTGACAATTCCTCAATGGGGAAAAGTAGAAGAAGTGGAATTTGGACCCTGAAGATCAGCTATAATGACTTATTCTGAAGGTAGACTGTTTTACCCTATTTTAATTTGGGATTGATGCTCTACTTGGCAATACGGGACCCGGGGTTCGATCCCTGCCGCAGCTAGATGGGGCGACACGCTTGCTACTTGTCCCTGTAAAAAAAACCAGCAACTGAAACGTCGATTCGACGCTCTATGTGTTAGCAATGGCTCAGGAGGGTCTTCATCCTTATCCTTTTTGTTTATCTCTGTGAATTCTGTTCGATCCTTGCTGCAGCATAGCTGGGTGACAAGCTTGCTGCTTCTCTCTTAAAAAAGACCCAGCAACTGAAACGTCGATTCGACGCTCTATGCGCCAGCAATGGCTCAGGAGGATCTTCATCCTTATCCTTTTTGTTTATCTCTGTGAATTCTTTTCGATCCTTGCCGCAGCATAGTTGGGTGACTAGCTTGCTGCTTCTCTCTTAAAAAAGACCCAGCAACTGAAACTTTGATTCGACGCTCTATGCGCCAGCAATCGCTCAGGAGGATCTTCATCCTTATCTTTTTTGTTTATCTTTGTGAATTTTTTTTTATCCTTGCCGCAGCATAATTGGGTGTCACGCTTGCTGCTTCTTTCTTAAAAAAGACCCAGCAACTGAAACGTCGATTCGACGCTCTGTGCGCCAACAATGGCTCTGGAGGATCTTTATCCTTTTTTTTAGACTGTGTTAGGAGCCGAATTATGTTTTTGGCAGTCACTTTTCGCCCGGTGAGAATTAATGCCCTCATGGGCAATATTCCGTTTGCTTCTATTTTCAAGAAATCGTTATTGGTTTCTTGTTTGTAGCATAATTTCTCTATGTGTAAACTCCTGCGGTATCCCAGTCGTTTGACGTCACACACTGGACACCTAAAGGCATTTCTTATCAGCTGAGTCTTTGGGTGTCCTATTACACAGTAGTTTCCATTTAGGTTGTAGCGAGTTTTATGTTTAGGTTGGATAAGGGTATCTGTTCGGTGCTTCGGCTAGGGAATCAAATTGAAACTTTCAGGTAAATTTTTATTGAGAGGGGGAGAGGGAACTAGCTTTGTGCTAGCCAAACTGTCCCCGAAGCTAGATTTTATTTAATTGCTGTTGTTTTATTTATAGTTCGTGTATCAGCAGTTTACATCGATTTTTCTGGTAATAATAATTTATTTTTGACCTACTAACATTGTAATAAAGTCAACTAACAATAGAAAATAAAAGGAAACCATATATAAATCAATATTAGATATCAAAAACAATAATGCAAATCAAAATAATCGTACGAGAGTATGAAAAGGACCTAACCGCAGGCGAGCCTCTTCATTTAGCTTGGCATCCAACTTATTATAAGATGTCAATATATAAGTAGCATTAAATACTCGAATAATTTTTCGGTTTCTGTACCAACGAGGCAGATATAAAAGGAATTTACAGTAACAAAAATACAATGCTCTATTGGCCTTTATATCACTGGCATAAAAAAATGGGCGCAAGCCTGACAGAAAAAGAATGGATGTTGAGAAAAGTCAAGGCCTTATCTACATTCCTTCCTGTCTTAATGTTCTCCTGTCTTTATATTCTCTTAATATTCTTCTCTGTCTTAATATTCTCTTGGTCACCTCTCTGAAAATCCTCAAGGACTTTAGTTAAGGTTCATCATTGGGCCCCAGTCTAATCTGGGACTTAGACCAGTCCAGTCTAATCAACTGACATCAAATAATTCTTAAATTCTGACATGATTTCTATATGCTGAATCCTTTGTCATAAACATCATTTTCTATTCTTTTTAGGACTCTTTTTACGAAGGTCCGTCCGAATTCCATCATTTAGACGAGAATACTGGTTTGCTGTGGATTAACGGTGTGCACTCCGAGATGCGCCCCAGTCCGTCGGACATACCTCCTTTTATTGATGAAGAGGCTAGTAGTAATTATTATAAACGTGTTTATTCAGATTTTATATCCAAATGTGAAAATGAAGATGATGACTCCGCTTTAGTAAGTTTTCTTCTTTTCATCTAATTCTTTATCATTCTTGAGTAGGTATGATTGATTATTTTTATTTCAGGTATATCAATATATTTAAGGATAAATTGAAACCCCAACTTTAATCAAATCCTTTATAACGTACTGTTTTAATTTTTAAACTTCACTAGTACTTTGGATTTATTACTCACTACATTATTTGCTCTAGCTTAGCTGGCAATTCAAAAACGTTAGAACAAGTCTTGTTGACGCAGGTCTTCAAAATCGTTTCTGGTCGTGATTCTGATCAAAGAGCCTTCAAAAATATAATAATGAACATGTTGACGCAGGCTTTCAAAGAAGTTTCTGGTCGTGATCTTGATCAACGACCATTCAAAAGTATAAGCATGAAATTGTTGACGCAGGCCTTCAAAAACGTAAAAATGAACTTATTGACGCAGGCCTTCAAAACGTTTCTGGTCGTGATTCTGATCAAAGAGCCTTCAAAACCATTTGAATGAACTTGTTGAAGCAGGCCTTCAAAAAGTTTTTGCTCATCATCCTGATCAAATAGCCTTCAAAAATACAAGAATGAACTTGTCGACGCGGGATTTCAAAGACGTTTGTGGTCGTGATCCTGATAAAAGAACCTTAAAAAACATAAGCATGAATTTATTGACGCAGGCGTTTAAAGACGTTTCTGATCATGATGCTTGTCAAAGAGCCTTCAAAACCGTAAGAATAAACTTGTTACCGTAGGCCTTCAAACACGTTTCTGGTTAAGATCCTGATCAAAGAGCCTTCAAAAACATAAGATTGGACCTGTTGACGCAGGTCTTCAAACACGTTTCTGGTCAAGATCCTGATCAAAGAGCCTTAAGAAACATAAGAATGAACTTGTTAACGCAGACCTTCAAATATATTTCTGGTTGAGATCCTGATCAAAGAGCCTTAAGAAACATAAGAATGAACTTATTAACGCAGACCTTCAAATACATTTCTGGTTGAGATCCTGATCAAAGAGCCTCCAAAAACATAAGAATTAACTTGTTGACGCAGGTCTTCAAAAACTTTTCTGGTCGTCATCCTGATCAAAGAGCCTTCAAAAACATAAGATTGAACTAGTTGACGCAGGCCTTTAAAGACGTTTCTGGTCGTGATCCGTTTCAAAGAGCCTTCAAAAACATAAGAATGAACTTGTTGACATAGGCCTTCAAACACGTTTCTGGTCAAGACCCTAGTCAAAGAGCCTGAAAAAAAAATACAAGAATGAACTTGTTGATGCAGGCTTTCAAAGACGTTTCGCGTCATGATCCTGATCAAACAGCCATCAAAAACATGAGCAGGAATTTGTTGACGCAGGCTTTTAAAGACGTTTCTGATCGTGATACTTTTCACTTGTCAAAGAGCCTTCAAAAACGTAAGAACGAACTTGTGACGCTTGTTGATCTTGATCAAAGACCCTTCAAAAAATAAGAATGAACTTGTTAACGCAGGCCTTCAAACACGTTTCTGGTCGAGATCCTGATCAAAGAGCCTTCAAAAACATAGAATGAACTTGTTGATGCAGGCCTTCAAACGGGTTTCTGGTTGTCATCCTGATCCGAGAGACTTCAAAAACACAAGAATAAACTTGTTGACGCAGGTCTTCAAAGATGCTTCTGGTCATGATCCTAATCAAAGAACCTTCAAAAACATAAGAATGAACTTGTTGATGAAGGCCTTTAAAACGTTTTTGTTCAAGATCCTGGTCAAAGCTTATTGGAAACTTTTAACAGTTTAAACTGGTGCTAGTATCGAACACAAAACCACTAAGACCATCTAAATTTATTTTTATTATAAACCTCTGTGCACTTATCCTTTTAGGTATTTCAAAATGTAGGGGAGGGTTAAAAGAGCTTGTGAGAGAGATCACCAGCAAGTCAACCAGCTTAATGTGAACTAGCCTACTTAACATGCCAAGATTTTCTCAAGCTAACCTTGGCTTGAATTCCATGCTTGCAAAAAAGCTATAATCTAGTAAAGGTCGAACCACGGCCCATAGTAACCGATAACTTAAAAGCGAGTTTTGAACAATGTCTAATAAGAAAAATTTGCCGTTAATATTAATTCGGGAATAGTAACTATTATTTCAGTTCAACTTCATAGTAAAACTTTATTGCGGTATTAAATTTGTGGCCATTTTGGAAAAAAGCATGGTGCCCCTCAAAAATGGTGTCAAATCAAAATGAAAGATAAACTGTCGGAATCACTAAAGTCTAAAACCCGTTACCAGAGGTTTTCAGCCCCCCAATTTAAAAACCCAAGAAAATCATATTTTAGCCTATGTACCAGTGATGGTTCTCTTTTTATTCTATAGCCAATCGGGCAATGGAAGTAGAGAGATATTTAAGAGTGTTTGAAAATTAATTTCCATATCTAGACAATTTCATAAATTCGGCTTGACCAACGCTACCTTAAAGTACCCTATGACGTCGAAAATGTTCATTTTTAGTACCATTTCTGGGATGGTAAGGCTAGCAGAAGAAAGAGAAAATGTATTGTAAACATGTAATATGTTTTTACATTATTCACATGTAAAATTTTTCTTTTCAGGACAAAATAAATATTTCACGCTCACTTTGAGATTTAAATTTATTGTGTTTTAATAATTTTAATTGTCAAGCTGGCGTTTTTTAACTAATTAGTTTTATATTATTTAGCTTAAATCCTTATATAAAAAGCTATTGCCACAAAAATTCTTGGTTTTACTTAAAGCTTAAATTTTCTAAAAATTATTAAAGCGTCAGATGGGAGCTTAAGTTAAACAGTGTTGCAATATAAGTTGGAAACTGCAATCAAAGCAAATTTAGAATTCCTAATCAGTGCTAGTTAAAACTTATTCATAGGAGAGTCATAGATTTCTGCAAGTGTTGTGTTAAGCGGGGTTGAATCGAATGGAGTTGATTTGAATTAACCGGGAGTTGATTTGAATTAACCGGGAGTTGATTTGAATTAACCGGGAGTTGATTTGAATAGACGTTGAGTTGTATAGGGTTGAATTGAATTGGGGTTGAGTTGAAGATGTTGAATTAAACAGGGGTAAGACAAACAAGAGTTGAGTTGCATAGGGTGAATTGAATGGTGGTTAATTTACAGGGGTTGAGTTGAATCGAGTTTATTTAATTATACCCTTACAGGACCAGCACTGCTTAACAAAATGTGTCCCCTCGGCTGGACCTTTCCCAGGGTTGGTGGTGCCCGGGGCAAAATTAATTACGGCACCCTCCTCCTCTCGACTCAAACATAAATAAAAAGCACAAGCCACGGTGTCTGGGGAGCTTCTCCCGGTTACCCTCACCTCCTTTGAATGGCCCTGCTGCTGTGTGACCAGATCCGAGATCTTTGACATGCTATATCCCGGTTAGCAAGGTATCAAACATAGAAAATTTGGTTTTGAGGCTGTTATAGCCCAAAGACCTCTGATCATTTGCTCTATATATTTTTGTTTATTTTTTCGGTTGTAGAGTTTGGAACTTCCCTTAGTATTTATTTGAACTTTTTATGTATCTCTGTGACGTTTATATTTAAATATAATCTTTAATATTTACCAATTTCAGCCAATCAATATTGGTTGGGACACAACTGAAGGATCATCACTGCCAAATGAACCAGAACCTAGTTGTATTGAACCTGACAGTAGTATAAATAATCCTACAAATCATGCTAGTCACGTTGACAACCCTGTTTCAGTGACGTCACATTTCAAAAGCATAGACAATGTTGCCAATACCTTAGGCATTACTCGTGTTTTTGATAGCGAAATGCCAGAAAGCGATGTTGGTGTAAATGATGTGAAGTGCGAAGAATCTAGTTCTGAAATGGTTCAAAAACTTAGTGATCGTTTTGATGAAGATGACGAAGAAGTGGTACCTGGTGAATTTCAAGTTTTCTCTGACGAAGAAGGAAGAGTGATCATTGTTCATCCCTCTGGGGCTACTTCTGTCGCGCCGCCAGGAAGTCAGGTATAATATAGAATTTTCAAATATAATATAGGAATATCTCAAATAGATGCTAGTAGAGGCATCTAGTTAAAATAGAGTTTAAGTCTAGATAAATGGGGTCTATCTTAGATAGAGTTAAAACATACAGTTTCTCAACCTTTTGAAGCGCTCACAGTTCAGGGCAATATTTGATCATTGTAGTCGCTTCGGTTTCCGTTATCCAAAATTTACTTTGAAGACGTATCCTCTCTTTCTTGCATACTCTTTTGAATTAAAAAAAAAAAAATTGTGGCTGGGGGGGTATCACCTGTTCATCCTAGTTTAAGTCACCTAGTTTTTATAACATTAATTTCTGAACCTATTTTCGCTCTGTTAATTCTCAAAAATTTATTTTGTAAACATTTGTATAGATACTTGAATTATCTTCATAATCTTGATCTAAGAAAGTTTTATCTACCCATTTTGTACCGTTTTCTCCCATAGCCTCTACTGTGTTCTTGAGGACAAGGTCTATCAAAGGAAAGCCCAGAAAACCTTGGGATTGTTACTAATTTTTTTTTCAGTTATTTATAATTTTTGTATATTACACGACTTTCTCTATGTTTTTCTTAATTCTAGGTTGTCCAAATTGATTCTGGCGAAATATTTATTCTTCAAACTACCGAAGATGGCAACACAGTCGCTGTCCCTTTAGTTAGAGAGAAAATGATACACATTGAAGATCCTGGAGTGCCTTCAACAAGTTTAGTACTAAACACAGATGGCTCTTTAAGCTTCTTGCTAGATAACGTTGGTAACGAAATACAAAATCAATTCCTACAGTCCTCTTAGGTTCTGTCATTGGACATTACGTCATTGTAATTTGTCATTTTGTCAGTGTCATTTTGTCATTTGACATTCACTCTTTTGGCATTGTTCCGATTCAGCGTCGCAGTGGATTTAATACCTATCCCCCCCCCACTCACCTCATTTTTCTCTACTTGCTATCACCACATTTTATAACTTTATAGGTTCTATTTATTTAACCAAAGACATGTGATACAAGTAAAATATTAAAAGTGGATTTTTTTTAAAGAAAAAAAAATAGAAAATTTTCTTCTAATGATTTGCTGTAAAATATTAAATTGTTTTAAAAATATTTTGCAATTTTTTTATGCGGACGAAACGGGATACTAGAGTGCTATTGGTGAGCATCTCATACTGGGGTCCACCCTTTATTGTATTTTAATGAATACTACAGAATAATTGGATTAAATCCTAAGAGGTTAAGTCGCGTATTTCGTATCCTGTTTAAAACTTCGATTAACTCAGCTTCGATTAACTTTCAATTTTGACTCAAACCGAGAGAGAGTCTACCGCCTAAACATCACTTAAAATAAACTGAAATAGAATCGTTGAATCGCAATCGGTAATATCTTGTTTCTCTTAAGAGTTTAAGGCCTTGGCCTCTTAGCTAATTTTACAAGGGATTGATTTTTACTTAAAACATATTAGAAGCTTATTTTAGTAAAAAAAAAAGTTTTCACTCTATGATGGCTCTAGAAAGTTTTGTTTTCGTTTTTGTAGCTTATTGAATGAAAAAGAAGCTCTTAATTTTTATCTATATATGTTTTGTATATTACTTAATCGTGTTTGTTATTCTCGGAAAATCATTTATATGTGGGCAGAAGTTAATTTTAAATGTGTAGAGGCAAATAATATTAGGGGCAAGTGCCTGTGATGGTGGCAGTGCGGATTGATCTCTGCTTGGCAATATACGGCCCGGGGTTCAATCCCAGCTGCCGCCAGGACCTTTGTAGTCAGAAAGCGTCGTTAATCCATAGACTAGAATACGGGGCAAGTCCATACCCCTAAAGAAAGAGGCTGAGGTTGGACTCCTGTAGTACTACTACTACTAACAACTCACCACAGCACCAAGCCACCTGATACCAACACAGCTACGCACGTTCCTCCTCCATCCCAATTTTTGGACTCTGTGCCCTCCTTAAAAATGTGGAAATTAAATGAACTATATTGTTTGTTATTAAATGATAGCTAAACAAGATTTATTTTAGAATATCATATTTTACTTGACAATCAATCCTAAACGGTCGTTTCCGGGCTATGGCAATGAAAAAACAGGTTTGGTAGCTTACGGTGCACGTCATCTACCTGAAGCCTGTGATATTTTCATATATTAACGACTGTTCAAAGGGGAAACAGTAGAAAACCTTGAATTTAGCACCTGAAGGTCAACTCTAATGACGGATTCTGGAGCTGTCGATTGACTTCTGTTTTGTATCCGAGCTGAAACGCATCAAAAATTAGCTTAAATGTATTTTTGCTACTTTTCTACGGGTCGGACAATAATTTCATGAGGGTATTCAAACCCCGTACCCCCCGGATACGGCCTTGCTGGTTTCTATTCTTTTTCCTATCCTTGTGGGTAGAACGCCGATAAGACAGTATTGGTCAAATGCTAGCGTGCTGTAACAGGTACATTACCTTAATCAAAGTCTTTTTCTCCTTTTCTAAAAAGATTTCCTTGAAATTTTCTCTTGATAAATTTTCTAAAAAGACAAAAAAAAAGTTCTTTTGGTTACAAAGAGCAAATGGAATTCACACAATAACGTTGCCTGGTCGGTGTCGCTTGGTAAATCTCAGATCGAATTTTATTCTCAGTAAAAAAAAAATTATCTGAAGTTGCTTTAACAAAAAAATGTATATTTTTCGTATCTTTCCATTTTTCATTTTTAATAACAAAAAGAAAATGCCAAGCAAATTCCATAAACTCAGCAGAAGTGGATTTTTAGTAGTAGTAGTAGTCGGCTATCAAATGGTTCTAAAACTGTCATCTTTAATTAAAATTAAAGTAATTAAAATTAAAAGCGTAGGACTACAGAAAAAAAGTACCAAAAACATGCACTGGCAACATAAATTTTAATTTTTGAACTTGTTTACTCCCTGTTGAACTCTGTTTCTCCCTCTGTTTTGAACTTGTTTACTACGCAAGTGTTGGGTTCCTATAAAAATGACTTAAACTTAAAAAGTTAGTTCATGTTAAGCACCGGTCTTCCTTATTTTAATAGAGAAATATTTAATTTTGTGTTTCTGTTTTATCTTTGGTGATGACAAGCAACACATAGGGATTGCCTTTTCGAGTTTTTTTATTATTCCCATAATTTAATGAACTCCAGCCCTGTATTTAAACTTTTGTTTATGTTCTGCGAAAACTTCTAAATTTGAATGTTTGCTCAGATTTTTGAAAATTTGCATAAATCTAGTTCAGTTCGTTAAATCTAAAGAAAAAATTGTTTCTATTTTCCTTTTCTTTCTTCCTTTTTTTAGTAAATGTATAGGTCATGTTTTGCTGTAATTTGTTCCAAAACTTCAGGATTTTTTTCTATATTGATTTCACAGTCTGGTTTGATTTGAGCCCAAATGAACGCAGAATTTGAACAGAAACAACCACATGCTCATTTTTCTTTCATGATTAAGAAAGCATAAAAAGTAACAGCAACTCTGTATTATAGACAGCTACTATACCATGAAAATACCTGTGTTAAGAGATTTGGGGCCTCCCCAAGTGACTATCCTATGAGATCCTTCTCCCTTTCATAAAAACCATTTAACCCCCTCCCAAGGGTTGAAATTCTGTGCACCTATGCCTAGGAAAAACCAATTGAGGAGGAAGCCTAAATTGGCCTTTTACATGAGGTTCTGTATCTTGCGCATAAAAGGTTTTCAGTCTTCCATGTGTCAGTGTTTGATTGTGACCAGTTTTAATTGTGAACATTTCAAGCGAATATTTTTCTCAAAGATTATATACAATGAGATGGCGAAATGGAATTGAAAAAAAAAAAACACATTTTATTCCCATCTAGTTCAGCTCCTCACTGCGAAACTGGTAAATAGCGGAGTAAAATGAAATAATAAAAAACGCTAGTAAACTGGTATTTTGCTCAAAAAAAATGTTTGCTAAATATTTTTGTTACGTAAATAAAACTAACCATTTGCAAACATTTACGATACAAACGCGTGTTTGGCGTCAGCGTTGTCAGACAACAACTCTAAAACTGGACGTTAAACTTAAAACGAAGCAAATACTGATTTTATGGAATACATACGGTTTTGATTACTTATATTTTTAAGTACAGTTTATTATAAAATTTTTGAACATAATGTGTGTTGATTTTCAATAAAAAAAAGTTGTTATATTCTGAAAACTGTTACAACATTTTACTAACCTATTAAGCTATTAGGCTTAAAATCAAAGTAAAAAAAACAAAAAAAAACACTTTCATGGAAATAAACTTAATTTTCAGGTTCAAAATGTTTTTAAATAAAAACACCCATTTTTCCACTTCGTATTCGTAAATTTTGCATAGAAAAGTTGTTTTAATTAGCTAAATATCTTCATATGGCATAATTGACAAAACGGAACGAAAATTATACGTCGCATGACCGGGGCCTTTTTTAACATAGAGACAGTTTCAAATCTTATTATATATAATCTTGGCGGTTGTTTTATCGTTGTTTAATATTGGTTATATTGTACTCTCGTTCGGTTATATTGAATCTTCCATATTCTAGATTCTCTATTATCTTCGGCGAACAAGAGTTTCGTCTCTCCACTTATTTGTTTTCTCTGTTTATTTGTTTGTTGTTTTTTTTAGCTGAGGAAATAAATTTGCTTTTGAACGCTATCAATGTTGAATTCTCGTTACAGCAGGTATTACCAGGTCTTTAATCAAAGCGGATATTAGTTGACGTTACGCACAATTTTGCTGCAATAGCCATTACAACTTGGCATACTTTATTGAAAATTATGTTTTGAAAAGCATCTAAACACAAACGAAACATTGGTGTTCAATAAATTTATATTAATAAATGTAGCAAAAAAAGGATTCATTTCAAAGAAAATAATCAGTACCTTTATTTTGAAAAATGGATTATTTGTCTTGATACATTGATGGTTATTTTGCGTAGGCATCAAGACATGGTTTATTGCAGGAAAAAGCCAAGACATATAGTCCGAGTAATTGAGAGACAAAAATGTTTAAATGGCACGGGTATAATGGTGGGTGTAAGTATGACTCTCTTATTGGACAAGTACTTGTGTGTTGAGTTTAAAAATCCAAAGTTGAGTTTTAGATTTTTGCATCAGGTAGGTCACATCAAAACACAGCGCCAGAGAAATAAGGTTAAATGTTTTCTTGAAAACCATAATCTTTTTCAATACTTCTTCTGTAATAAAATGGTTTGCAGGTTCTTCCTGAAAAAGATTTTTCAGGAATTGAACCTAGGACACGCCATGCTTTATTTGAAAGTCAAGCATTGCTAATTCTAATAAGTCTGCACCTGACTACAATACTCTGTAATGTGAAGCATTGTATCTCATAAAATCATCAAGCGCAGATTCTTATATACTACTTATGGTAGTTAATTCCGACTAAGTTTCCACAGAGGATCAGAGTGTATGTCAGTGCATTTTCAGGCTGAGACCAGAAAAAGTGGCTTTTACAAGTTGAGACCAAAAAAAAAAAAAAAACAAAATAAAACGGTTCAGTCACGTCATTGATCCTCCCACAGTAAATTCTGGGAGGCATCTTTCGTTCGCACAGCCGTAATTTTACGAAATCCAACGCTATTCCAAAAAAAACCTGAAGTTGGTTGATTTTGTTTTCAGTAATGAATCCTAGAAACAACGTATACACAAACCTAATATACAGCAAAGTTGTAAAAATATAAAAATTGAAAAACAGCTTCTATAGAAATTAAATAAAAAAAACAATTTTTTTCAACTGAAAGTAAGGAGCAACAGTAAAACTCAAAACGAACAGAAATTATTACGTATATATGAGGGGTTGTCCCCTCCCCATTACCTCGCTCTTCACGCTAAAGTTTTTCAGTAGTTTTAGCAACGCTTCTTATTGTTCTAATTAAACGACCTATTGTTCCAATTAAATTCTGGGAGGCATCTTTTGTTCGCACAGCCGTAATTTTACGTCTTTTTGGTAATTCCAACGATGTTAAAAAAAAACCCTGAAGTTAGTTGATTTTTATTTTTGTAATGAATCCCAGAAACAACCTTCACAAAAACCTATTATACAGCAAAGTTGTAAAAATATAAAAATTGAAAAACAGCTTCTATAGAAATTAAATATAAAAAAAAAACAATTTGTTTCAACTGAAAGTAAGGAGCAACATTAAAACTCAAAACGAACAGAAATTATTACGTATATGAGAGGGGTCGCCCCCTCCTCGTTACCTCGCTCTTTACGCTAAAGTTTTTTAGTACTTTTAGCAACGCTTCTTATTGTTCTAATTAAACGACCCTTGTGTTTCAGGAGTCGCTCTTAAAGAATTAGGACAAAAATCAGATTTTAGCGTAAAGAGCGAGGTGTTGAGGAGCGGTCAACACCCGATTTTAAGAGTTTCGGTTACAATTTAGCCACGTCGCTCCTTACTTACACTTCGCTACCACGAACTGTTTGAAAAAGACGCTTCCATAAAATAAATTTACTAAAAAATTTTTCCTGTTGTCTTGAAGTAGAAAAAAGAAAGAATATTCGACGCGAAATTATGAACATATTCTTGATGAAAATCGTAATTTTTCGCTCACAGCCCCGCTTCTCTGTGAATCCCTGTTTTGACTGATTCCTTCACGAGGCTGATTGGCTTTTCCGTAACAGGAACTATACTTCTCCTAAATGGGGGATGTCCATAAAGTGCCTTAAAGGAAAAGGAGCTAAAAATATTGGATGTACTGTGGATATAACATATGTGATATCGTCAGAATCATCCATGACGATATCCCATATATATGGATTCATGGGATATAAAATATGGGATATCGTCAGAATCATCCATGACGATATCCCATATATCTGGATGTATGGGATATAAAATATGGGATATCGTCAGAATCATCCCTGACGATATCCCATATATATGGATGTATGGGATATAAAATATGGGATATCGTCAGAATCATCCATGACGATATCCCATATATATGGATGTATGGGATATAACATATGGGATATCGTCAGAATCATCCATGACGATATCCCATTTATCTGGATGCATGGGATATAACATATGGGATATCGTCAGAATCATCCATGACGATATCCCATATATCTGGATGTATGGGATATAAAATATGGGATATCGTCAGAATCATCCATGACGATATCCCATATATATGGATGTATGGGATATAAAATATGGGATATCGTCAGAATCATCCATGACGATATCCCATATATGGATGTATGGGATATAAAATATGGGATATCGTCAGAATCATCCATGACGATATCCCATATATATGGATGTATGGATATAAAATATGGGATATCGTCAGAATCATCCATGACGATATCCCATATATATGGATGTATGGGATATAAAATATGGGATATCGTCAGAATCATCCATGACGATATCCCATATATATGGATGGGATATGAGCCGACATATCATATATATATATGGGATATCGTCAGAATCATCCATGACGATATCCCATATATATGGATGTATGGGATATAAAATATGGGATATCGTCAGAATCATCCATGACGATATCCCATATATATGGATGTATGGGATATAAAATATGGGATATCATCAGAATCATCCGTGACGATATCCCATATATATGGATGTATGGGATATAAAATATGGGATATCGTCAGAATCATCCGTGACGATATCCCATATATATGGATGTATGGGATATAAAATATGGGATATCGTCAGAATCATCCATGACGATATCCCATATATATGGATGTATGGGATATAAAATATGGGATATCGTCAGAATCATCCATGACGATATCCCATATATATGGATGTATGGGGATATCGTCAGAATCACTTAGGGTTTGCGTTAAAACAATGGAGGCGAGGGAGAGAAATATTTTTCTTGTTTTATTATTTCTATGCTAACAAATGATTGTTATTTTTTATAATAACAATTGTTTACTAACAATTTTTTCCCTGTTGTCCCAAACTAGAAAAAAAGGAAATATTCGATGTGAAATCGAGAACATATTGTTAAAAATCGCATTTTTCGCTCACAGCCCCATTTTTCTGTGAATCCCTTTTGGACTCTTATTTTGTAAATTAAAGGAAACAATTAAAAAATTATTAGGAATAACAATTATAATTGTAAATATAACAATTATAATTATTATAATAACGTGTTATAATAAGCATAAGCATGTTATAATATAATAATTATAATAATAATTGTTATAATAACGATTATAATAAGTACCAGGTAGCATGACATAGCTGAGCACACTCCACCCTATTCTGTTTAAAGCTTCGCCTTTAACCTCTTGCATGAAATTCCTCTTGCTATCCTGTTTGGGGACACAATGGATTTTGGGGACAACCGGGTTTTCACGTGGCCCAAGATGTGTGACCCAAAAGCACAATATTCTGCAACATATCAGCAATCAAAAACATGGCTTAGCCATCTAGGCCTTTTTTCAGGTTAGCTCGATTCAACTACATTTTATTAAAGCTCTTATTTGACATTACATTACGGTCAGCTAAACAACTACCTAAAACTATCCTTAATTTAAGATAAGTAAAGCGCTTTAGACATTACAGCTGGTATTCAACTGCCATTTTCGTTTTGCAACATCAAAAATGTTTCTCCAAGTCAAACCTTAGCTTAAACTGTTCATTCCCAGGTCAAATCAGAAGTACGGAATGCTTCTGCTATTAATGCTACTATCAACTCTTTGCATCACCGTGACGATTGTAACGCTGTAGCGCAAGACCATATCAATTTCTTAGCTAAATCTAAGGCCTTTTCTTATGACATTATGGATGAAAACGTCCACAACTGAAAATATTGTTTGTCAAACTTGTTGGTAAAATTTAAGCGGGGAATTTCAAGGATGAATATCATGGGGGAAATTTTTTTGTTCTTAAAATTTTAGAAGAGAAAAAAAGTTAATCCCTTAACTAAAATGAGGCATGAGAAGGTATTTTTTTTAATTACCCACTGCTTTCCCTCCAAAGGGCACTCAAGAAATTTTGTTATATTTAACTTAACTTTCAGAATTAGATCAAAAAGTAGACATGAGTTTAGTCAAAAATAGTAAAACAATGTTCAATTGATTTGAAAACATCACCGTTTATACCCAACAGTAATAGAATTTGTGTTCTCGCGAAAATTATTGTTGATAAAGATAATGTTTTTTCGCCATTGTTGATCGACAATTTTTTTTGCCAGAAAAGGCCTTTATCTTACGATAGGCAGGCTTTAACAGACATTCCATAGTTTCTAGACGCCTTTTCATAGTCTGTGCTACCGCATGCCTACCGCCAATAAACCTCAAGCGTAATTTATATAGTTGAATAATCAGAGTCAAGACTGGCCCAAAGGTATATTTTTAGCTTCGTCCGGACGGGATTCTTACAAAACCTAAATTGTGTTTCGCTTAAATGCCATAGGATAATATTGAGCCTAAGAGACACCCTTATATACATTCGTAAGTTGTCGTAAATAGTTTACTTTAATAACATTTCATTGGCATACTGTATATCAAGGTTCTCAGGAAAGATTACACGCATCTCTGATGGTGCGAGACAGGATTTTTTAGGGTGATTTTAGAAAATATCTACACAATCACCGAATATTATCTAATTTACTTGAAATGCTATCCATCCTTAAATATCGTTTTAGGGCCTCTTGTTTTACTAGTCCGTTCATGTAACTCCTCTATGAGCTTCTGCCAGGCAGGAGAGGTTGAGTGACGATAATTCTCTTTGCATCGATTAAAAAAATGGTTTTTTTTTACCGTTTTAGCTGCCAGTTAAAGAAAAAGGTGCTTTTTAATTAAACGAAACACACCCAAGAAGTGAAATTAGGTTAATCCTAATGAAATACAACCTTTAGTTTATGTAACAATATAATTTGAGCTATATATTTACAGATTAGGGCGAGTGAGGGGGTAAAGTATTTGGTCAGCGCCCCTAACCTAACCATACCCGCCCCCCTAATGTGCAAATGTATAGCCCAAATTATACAAGTTCAATGCATTTTATCACCCGTCATTTGTCTTCGTGGTTATGAAACAGGTTTTCTGAGATCTAACCTAAGCGTAATTCTTGAGTGTGTTTCGTTTAATTAACAAACAACAAGAAATATTTTATTTTTGAACCAAAGATATGAAAAAACCATTTGTATATTAAAAGCTTCATTTCTAAATATTTTGACAAGGATCGGAAGAGGATATAATGTATTTTGGACAAAAAAGTTACCAAGCATGTAAAGTAGCAAACAAGATACCTAAAAACGAACTGAACAAATTGACATAATAAGCTTAGTTTAGAATTAATGCCGGATACAAATTGCTGTTTCGTAAAGTAAAACACTTACCGTAAGAATTTAAAATGATCTATGATTGGTCGCTAAAAATAATCTACCAATTTGAATCGACTTCACATTCTTACCCACCTTTAGTGAGGCAGTGTGAACAGAACGAAAAACCCATATGAGTCCGGGCATAAGGATACAAATCTCAATCTGGCAAAAAATATCGCATAGCACCATTTTAATCGCTACAGACAAGTTTCCAGTCTT
Organism: Artemia sp. Qi Xiang Cuo; assembly: GCF_049724085.1. NCBI lineage: Eukaryota > Metazoa > Arthropoda > Branchiopoda > Anostraca > Artemiidae > Artemia > Artemia sp. Qi Xiang Cuo. Next base: position 2,871,077 of record NC_142808.1, on the reverse strand, counting down.
ATACCGGGCAAAGTAGCCGTTCTTACTGGTTGGAGAAACCCGTTTTCAGTGTTTGGATTTATCTTTCCTTCAAGCGAAGCTATAAAGCACAAACTTTGTTCAACCTATAACTAGATGCATTGAGAATAAAAAAATATACTGAAAAAATGAATTGACTGATAAATCGGGCGAAGCTTCAAAAATTGAGGGAAAAATCTCAGTGTGCTAAAAAAACAAAAAAAAACACAGTCGCAAACTGTTAAAGAAATTATTTTGCAGCCTGTATTTTAAAATATAAAGGGCAGTGAACATGAAATCTGATTGTTTGAATTGGTTAAGTGGAAATTTACATAATCATATATATCTAAAGGAATTCCAATTTTAATTAGAAAAACACTTCTAGCATTTATGCAGTTTTCGGAAGTAGCGGGTGCAAACAAAACAGAGAAAAACATGGCGACAAATCAACAAAAGATATGCTAAAAAGAAAAAAAAATGGCACAAAACAGCGTAAGGTGTAGGTTTCCTTGGAAGGTGTGGTTGTCTTTTGAAATAAAAAGACTATTAACGTCTGAACTTATAAAAAACGAAAGTGCCACCGAATTTAATTAATTAGTTTTGCTTGTTTATTTTCACGGTTCAATGTGGAAACACTGATGGAAATTTGATACCACCCTAAAAACTTCATATTTTGAAACACCAAAAATCTAATGTTTTTTAAGAAAACAAAGGTTTTCAGGTTTCAGTCCGTTGACTTTGAAATAAAGTTATCAAGTATTTTTCAGTAGGTTGAATAGGTTGCATCAAGACATGGCTAATTGTAGACAGAGAAAAGCCAAGACCGATAGTCCAATTATTTGAGAGGCAAATGTTTAAATGGCTGGGTCACGGGTAACTTGAATTATAGTTATCAAGTATTTTGCAGTAGGTTCCATAGGTTGCATAAAAACATGGCCAATTGTAGACAGAGAAAAGCCAAGACAGATAGTCCAAGTATTTGAGAGGCAAATGTTTAAATGGCTGGCGCATTTAATCTTCGCAGGCCTAAGATGGATTCAGGAGGAAAAAAGAATTCATTTTATGTTCTTCGGAGGTCTTTTCTATGTGTGTTTGAACCTACCGTAAGATGTGAACCCAACATATAAATTTACTATAACCATATAACCTATTATGGCGTACCTACAATAAGCTACTATAGGTTTAACTAACCACAAAGAAAAGCATCAGGGGCGTAATTTGCTATGGGGCAGGGAGAAACTGCCCCTCCCATCAGACTTCAGTTCCCCCCCCCCTACTGCTGAAATTTAGTTTCTTCAAAATCTTGTCAAAACTAAGATACGCCTGCATAATTCAAGCATCCACACAGACAAATTGTGCACATTGCCCAATTATGCCCATGCCCAATTATGTAATTAGCCCATTGTGCTTTAATTTTTGACACTTTTGGTATTCATTTGAAACTTTTGGAGCTCCTACCATTACCACTTATACTCCTACAATATAAATAAATCCAAAGAGTGTAAGTGTATCTAAGTTTTATTTTTGAGGTCAGCTTGAGGACGTATAAACTTAAATTAAACAGTACTATGTGTGTCAGGATGGAAAATTGTTGAAAAACTTTCTTCAACAAACAAATAGTAAGCCAAACTATGGGTACCTATAGAAAAAAAAATCGAAAAGATATAAAAAAATTCGTTGAAAATGATTATGTCAATAACAACGAATAGCAATTAATTAAAAAAAAAACTATTTCCACAATAAAAGTTTTTCAAAGAAAAGTAAAGAGCTTCAATAAGCCAAAAATGAGCAGAAATAAAGTCAAATAACCTCCCAAGCGTAAAACTACCACAAATCACTATCAATGAATAAATGAAACTCAAAACGAATAGTAATAGCAATAAATAAAAGAATCAAACTCAAAACGAGCAAAAATTAACATGAATAGGGCTGATAACCTCTATGCCTTCTTAAGTCCAGAACATAATTTGCACTTTACTGAAAACAAAATACATTTAATATGTTTTAACTTTTTTTGCTTTAACAGATAAAAAAACTATTAAAACTCTAAGGAATAAATATCAGCATATATATATTTAAATGACAATCCTCAGTCATTTGTTTTTTTTTCAGTCAATGTTCGACAAATATTATAAAACAGTATTGTTGTTTTTTTTTCCTGGCCAATATTCGTGTCTCCCTTTGGACTATTCTGTATATCCCTAAGGATAACTGCCTCCCAATTGCCTAGTTTTATTTAGTATAAATTTACCCTTATGGTGCTCCATCGCTTATTTTTTACTGTCAGGTTTATTTCACTGTCAGAAAATTGGCTCCTACCCCCCCCCCCCAAGGATTTTGATTAAATTACGCCACTGCAGTAGATTAACCCACCATGGCATACCTATAATAAGCTACCATAAGTTTAACTTACCATAAAGAAAAGCATCAGTAGATTACCTCAAACGGAGATCCAAAAAATACCCACGTTAAGCCTAAAACCTGGCAAAAGCCTATCGACATAAAGGTCACGAACTATGATAGGTCTTTATTTCTGCTGGTCTTAAGTTTGATATGGCTCTTTACTTTTCTTTGAAATACTCCTTTTTTGGAAAGTTTCCTTTTTGATTAATTTAAAAATGCACTGATGAATTCCTGGAAATTTAGACAGGAATTCACGTTTTACTGTTATAATTAAGAAAAAGAAAAAGGTATAAAATATATTATGTTGTCAGTACAATTCCTGGCAACGTCCTGCCTATTTTTGGTAATGCATGCTGGTCCTAAACTTGTATGTTTATTATGGCTTCAATTCGCTCATGTTTCAATCTTAAAACGGACTTTACTAAAGTTTTACGTTGGATAATATTGAAAAGCGAGTTCATCAAATGAAAGCTAAGAGTGACACAAAAAAAAATATCAGAAGCAAAATCAACCGACGATGTTGCCACCTCATAAGGAGGGCTATCGCCCGGCTGAAATAGCCTTTATGTGATTGAGATAGCTGACTCTGTAATGTATGTTCTAAAAAGTACATTAAAAAAACTAAGATTTAAATGTCAAGAAACCTAATTAATTATTAAAATAATCAAAAATATACCCTTGAAAAAATATAATCATTATCACTGTTTACATAAACTTATCAACGTCGTCGAAATAAATGAACAAAATTACTGTCACAGATTCAAAAAAAACAACGAAAAAATCTGACAGCGTTTAGTAAACTATCAAGAGTTTAACCGATGTATATATTTTTTTAAACATAATAAACATTTTCTAAACCACTTATCACTTATAATCACCAGACATCACTAAAATCGTTACAAAACCCAGACGAACAAATGCGAATCTTCCGACTCATTTCGTCCTCTGAACAGCCTCAATAGCCATGACGTTATACAAATTCTGAATAACATGATGCAAACACCAAAGTCATATGATGGATTCGTTGGGCGTGAAATAATTGCATATCAAGATGAAGAAGATCACCATATTTATCTGTCGTTATCTTAATGGATGAAATAACCACTTTAAATCAACCATTTGAATTCTTGAACCCTTACCATATACATTATTTTTGAAACAAACATTAAAGCATTTAGCTCAAATCTATTTTTAAGAATGCAAATGTAGGTTACCAAATATATTACTCGTAAGACTTTATTCTAAGACCACGCCAACCTATCTGTCAAATGACTGGCTATCATTAATACTATAGGCTAACAGAAAATGTGTCTTTCATCTCCTGAGAAATTAGTCTAAAACGGTCTAAAAATTCGGCATAAAACTTTATACTAAGACCAAGCCCGGCTATCCGTCAAATGACCTTTTTTTCCTTTTTTTCAAAAAAAAAAAAAAAAAGAATTACCCCTAAAGATTACAAAGGCTAAGGATTACTCTAAAAAGATAACTTAAGTACACAAAGATGAAAAGCTTTTGCCGTGGAGTTAATTCATAATGTCGGATTATGCTTCCATACGAAACTCGTCTGACATTAAGTGATTTCCCTAAATTAACAAATACACTAGAAACATAGCAAATTGGCCAAATCCCAATTTGGTTTTGGTGGCAGAGTATTAAAGCTTTTGTATAAAAATTTCCCTTTTTTTTAAATAGGCAAGTATGGGGAAAAAATTCGCTTACACTGGGCTAGAGGAATTTCAGTGAGGGATCAATCTTATCAAACAACCAGAAGCTATTCAAATTATAGGATCAAATCCTAAAATATTAAAATTCTTGGTCAGGACTACAGCCCCGCCCCCTTTTACGCAGATGTCTCCCATCTAGGCACAGAAATAGAATTAAGAAAGGTCTAACTGCTAACAAAAAACAAAGGCACATAAAAAACATCCAAGGCCGTATCAAGGGGAGGGGGGTTAGGGGGTTTGAGCCCCCTCCCAAATGTTTGTTCAACTCGTAGAAACGTAACAAAAATGAATAAAAACAAATTTTCCATGTGTTTTTAAAAGCTTGTTTTTTGTGAGACCCTCCCCCCCGAAAAAAAACCTGGATACGTCCCTGAAAACATCCCTACGCTTTTGTACTCAAAATGATTGGAACCCAGTTATCTGGCGCAAAATGCCTCACCAGCTCCTCATACACTAAATAATACTTTAAGGTTAAAGGTATGTGCAACGTATTCACTTTGTCAAAGACTCTAAAATGACCAATCTCTTTTCGAATTATGTTTCGACATATTCCCTTTAATGATCTATTAGCTTGTCTAAATAACGCATTCGCTTCATCTTTAACATCAAAAGGACAGCCATAGGCGACGAGTAACCTTCTGAAACCATCAAATCCAGGCTTGCCATGAAGGAGCTCCAACGCCGTTTGAGGCTAAAAATAAATATGGACAAGTTACAAAATTTTTAAATCTAGGGACAGTCTCTGAAAAATTGATAAAAAAAAATTCTGTTATTGACGATGCAAGCCCGTCAGAAAACAGGCATAAATAAGCAGAAACTTTTTTTTATGTAGAAAAAAGACATGCCTTCCTTCCCCCAAACACGAAGTAATTCCCTTAAACCTCCCACCTCCCACAAAAAAACTTTTCCAGAAAGTTTCAACCTGATCTGTCAGCTGTGAGGCAAAATACACCGGCAAACTGCGTATACAATTTTCCACCTTTTATTGAAATTAATCAAAAAACTTTTTGCACATAATAAGTTTTTCAAAAAAAAAAGTAAAGAACTCCATTAAACCAAAAATGAACAAAAATAGAATCAAATAATCTTCCAAGCATACAACTACCACAAATCAGTATCAATAAATCAATGGAACTTAAAACAAACAGAAATTAAAATAAGTCAAGCTCAAAACCATCAGAAATTAATCTGAGTAGGGTTCTAAACCCTATGCTTTCTAAACGCCAGAATATAATTTGTACTTTACTGAAAAAAATTCAAATGAAATTACTGAAAAAAAATATGCATTGCCAGTTTAATATATATATATATATGCTCATATTTATTCCTTAAATTCTTAATTAATTTTGGATTTCTTAAAGCTATGAAAGTGAAAACATTTAAAAGAATTTTTTTCGTAAAGTACAAATTATATTTTGGCTTTTAAAAAGCATAGGGGTTAGAAATGGTTGGCGTGGAAGGGGTGTTAGTTGCCTTCCAATCACTTCCGACTATTAAAAATGGCACTAGCCATTTCAATTTCCAATCGAATGAGCTCTTTTCGAAATTTCTATGACAACTCCTTCGAGACGCCCTTGTCTAAGAAAAAACAAACACATTGGGTCAACATTATTCTTTAATTAGGCAGCACGATTGCGCTGCCTATGATGTACCGAATGTATGTAATCTCTATACTGAGATATACTCACTAACTTTTAGAATTCTGGAATTAAACATAAAAAACATATACTCTCTTGTCGGCATACGAAAACAAACTGACTCTGATTTTAAAGGTACTCTGGAAAAGCCGCTACTCGTAGCAAAGCATTTTCAGATTAATGGTCAGCTGGGCGCTACTGATACTAACTATTTAAAATAAGATTTTTTACTCTCAATGGCAACAGTACAGATCTTTGCTTAATCTCATTACTCAACTTCATTACTAAGCGCACTCGTTTGCATTTTTTCTCTCTCACTTTTCTTTTTTTGATGAACGTTTGCACTTCGGGTATTTTGACTACCAATTTTAATTTTCGACAACGATGATACAATATGACTCACGTTTTAGTTTTCAAAGTTAAAATATAGAAAAGTTGCAAAATAATGAACCTGTTTACGCACAAAAGTCTCAATGAAAAATAAATAACATGTGACCTAATACCTCATTGATTACAACTAGAAAAAAACGTATGTTAATAAGGGGAAGGCGTCATAACATCTAACCGTCAGGAGCACTAATGTCATTTCGTCTACAAAATCCGTCATAAAATCGACAAAAAAATCCGTCAGAACCACTAACCGTCATAACATCTAAAATTTTAAAACTTTAGTTTTGGGGGGTTTAAGGGGGAAAACGTACCTAGGTTAGGTTAGGTTACGTATTTAATATATGCTATGCTTTACCCCCCCCCCCCTGATGTGCAAATATATAGCCGAAATTTGTTTCTAAACTGTTATATACTTATTAATATTATATAAACTTATAAATTTTTTTAGATGTTATGACTGTTAGTGGTTGTGACGGATTTTCCTTTTAGATGTTATGACGTCTAGTTAGTCGAAATGGTAGTACCCCTTAAATAAGACGTCTTCTCAAGACTAGGGTGCAATAACAAGGGGAGAACACGGCATTTATAATTTTGATGCAGTTTTTTTCTTTTGCTTCTTAGTTTGAAAAACGTTTCTTATATTGACAATTTTTTCCTAAGGCGAGAAGCCAATTCTAATTATTGTATTCTAAAAGTTCGTTCCTCCGTAATTCGTCGATTTGTCAAAGTGTAAAATAGAAAAGTTTTTTATATAGAAAAATAGATATTGAGAGGCAAAAAACTCCTTTTTAAAACCTTAAAAAAGAATATTTATCATTTCTATTCTTCATAAATTAGCTGACTACATCATAAATTAGTATATTGTCGCAAAACAAAAAATTGAAAAGAAGGGAAACGAGGACAATAACAGCCAGTAACAAAATTATGCAAATATTTCGGTAAAGACCTCCGCTTGACCGTTCTCAGTTGAAAATAATACTGATAAAATATAAAAACCAAACCTTAAAACAAAAGCAAAACTAAAATAAGATGACCCTTTAAGATTAACGGTAAAAGGGTAACTGAATAAAAATACAAGACTAAATGGCATTTCACAATTTCATCTTATGTAAAGCACTCTTAAAGGCTAATCGCTTTCCAGGTAGGGTATTATCAAAGGTTCTATTTGATTGCGAAACATAATTTTGTGGACAGAAGTAAAACAATCGGAATTAACAATTTCATCATAAATGGGACTAGGACTGCATAACATTATGAGAAATTTATCGATAATTACTATATGAGCGCAAATCATAATACAATTTGATCATACATTGGACAAATTCATCATCATATTACATGAAATATGTCGATAGTTCCAAGAAGAGCTATCATCATCATACAATTTCATCATAAATGGGACAATTTCATCATCATATTAAATAAAATACGTTTTTAGTTCCAGGATGAACAATAATCAAAAAAAAACTCCCTCATTACTTTGAATACTTAAAAATCATAGTAAATGATCTTATCATTAATTTAAAGGATGAAAAATAAACATAAAAACATAATATAGGAAAGGTGAAATCTTCATCATCATACTATATAAAATACGTCTTTAGTTAAAAGATGACATCTCATCAACAAACCATGTCATCATAAATGTAAAAATTTAATCATCATATTACATGAAATACGTTGTTAGTTACAAGATGAACTATCATCATAATAACATTTTATAATAACTTTGAAAATTTCATCACCATATTACATAAAATACGTTTTTAGTTACAAGATGAACTATCATCAACATAACATTTTATAGTAACTGTAAAAATTTCATCACCATATTACATAAAATACGTTTTTAGTTACAAGATGAACTATCATCAACATAACACGTTATCATACATGTGAAAATATCATCACCATATGATATAAAATACTTTTTGATTAAATGTATTATAACAAAAAAAACAACCTCTCCATTATAAAGTTAAAAACTTAAAAATATACGTACATGATATTATCATTTAGTTAAAGGATTACAAATAATAATAAAAACATTTTATAGTAATTTTGACACCTCATTCATAATCTTACGTAAAATACGTTGTTAGTTCCAAGATGAACAATCAACATAATAAAACTTCATCATAAATTGGAAAACTCCATCATCATATTAACTGAAATACGCAGTTAGTTCCAGAATGAACTATCATCATAATAGAATTTTATCATAAATGGGACAACTCCATCACCATCTTACATAAAATATGTCTTTATAGTTCCAAGATGAACTATCATCATAATAAAATTTCATCATAAATGGGACAATTTCATCATCATATTACATGAAATACGTTTTTAGTTCCAAGATGAACTATCATCATAATAAAATTTCATCATAAATGGGACAATTTCATCATCATATTACATGAAATACGTCTGTTAGTTACAAGATGAACTATCATCATAATAAAATTTTATCGTAAATTGGACAATTTCATCACCGTACTACATAAAATACGTTTATAGTTCCAAGAAGAACTATCATCAAAATACAATGTCATCATAAATTTGACAATTTCATCACCACATTATATAAAATACATTTATAGTTCCAAGAAGAACTATGATAAGCATAACATTCTCTCATATCCGTGAATTTTTATTCACCACATTATGTAAAATACGTCTTAATTTACAGTATGAAAAATCATAAACAAACAAATTCCTAATAACAGTAAAAATATCATAGACAGAGTAAAGGTCATTATCATTAAGTTAAAAGATGAAAAATCAACATAATACAATTTTAACGGAAAGGTGACAATTCCATCATCATACTACGTAAAATAGGTCTTTAGTTCCAAGATAACCTATCATCATAATAACATTTCATCATAAATGGGACAATTTC